>NC_041064.1:38454668-38580916 GCF_900634775.1 Gouania willdenowi
ACTATATACTATAGTATATACTGTTTACTATATACTATAGTATATACTGTTTACTATATACTATAGTATATACTGTCTACTATATACTATAGTATATACTTAGTATTAATAGTATAGTATATACTGTCTACTATATACCATAGTATATATTGTCTACTATTTACTATAATATATACTGTCTACTATATACTATAGTATATACTGTCTACTATATACTATAGTATATACTGTCTACTATATACTATAGTATATACTGTTTACTGTCTACTATATACTATAGTATATACTGTATACTGTAAACTATAGTATATACTGTCTACTATATACTATAGTATATACTGTTTACTATATACTATAGTATATACTGTTTACTATATACTATAGTATATACTGTCTACTATATACTATAGTATATACTGTATACTGTAAACTATAGTATATACTGTCTACTATATACTATAGTATATACTGTCTACTATATACTATAGTATATACTGTATACTGTAAACTATAGTATATACTATTTACTATATACTATAGTATATACTGTATACTGTAAACTATAGTATATACTATTTACTATATACTATAGTATATACTGTTTACTATATACTATAGTATATACTGTTTACTATATACTATAGTATATACTGTCTACTATAGACTATAGTATGATTATGATGATCAGCGTTCCCACTGAAGGATACTTCCAAGTTTCCCAAGATGCATCTGGAACCTCCAGTGTTAAAAACCTTGTTCACACTGAGGATAAATATCTCTGTTGATTCTCCACTTTTATTTTGAAAGTTCTGAAAACATTTGAACCGTAGAACACTATATTATTAACTATGTTATTAACTATATTATTAACTATGTTATTAACTATATTATTAACTATGTTATTAACTATATTATTAACTATATTATTAACTATGTTATTAACTATGTTATTAACTATATTATTAACTATGTTATTAACTATATTATTAACTATGTTATTAACTATATTATTAACTATGTTATTAACTATATTATTAACTATTTTATTAACTATATTATTAACTATGTTATTAACTATGTTATTAACTATATTATTAACTATGTTATTAACTATATTATTAACTATGTTATTAACTATATTATTAACTATGTTATTAACTATGTTATTAACTATATTATTAACTATATTATTAACTATGTTATTAACTATGTTATTTACTATATTAGTAACTATATTATTAACTATATTAGTAACTATATTATTAATGCTGGGTGATCCTTACATGATATAATATCTCCAATAAAAAAGTAATTATTGTTAAATTTCATCAAAATATGAGTTTTGTTCTTTTATTTTCAACTATGTCATGTGTAACAAAATAATAAACTACCATGGGTGGAGTCTAAAAATATTAACCAAATTTGTGTGTAGCTAATGCTAATTTAATTGTGTAAACTTGGTGTTTGTTCCACTTATTGCTGAGTCATGTAAAACATTGTCTCATTAACACATAAACAGATACAGGAACTAAACATGGTACATTTCTATTGGTTAAAAATGATCACCTGACTAAAATATTTTATCACCATATAAATTTCCTTGTAAATCAACACTTTGTGATGTTTATTTACAACTACTGAAATAAATAAAGATATAATAGAAACTTCCTTTGTTCATTTAATGTAGTCAGGTTAGTAATAATTAGTAATTATCACTATTGATGGACAGACGACCACGGACAGCCTGAGGTGTAGGACGTGTGTATCTATTCTAACTATATCTAGTATATATACTATAAATGGTAGTAACCCCCCCTGCTGTCCCGTAGCTCTACCAGTCCAGTCCTGGGGGACACTACTCGTCCTGTAGCAGTGAACCGTCGCCGCTCAGCAGCACCAACAACACTGACAGTGGGGTAGAGATGCCACTGCATAGCGGGGGCAGCTTTGGGGACCTCAGCGTTCCAGACGAGGGCCCGTCATTGGTGGACTCCACGCAGGGGGTGGGCCTTCAGCTGAGGAACGGTTCCACTATCAGCATTAAACTGGAGAACATCAAGAAGGAGCGTCTGAAGACGATGAGAGACTCGTGTCTGTGGAGCAACTGTGTGGCTCCGCCCCCACAGGGTCACCATGGCAACGTGAAGCTGCCTCCCATAACTGCAGTGGGTGAGTGTGTGTGTCACTTACACTGATGCTAGGCACAGGGGTCGTGACCTTTTGTTCTGTCCCTGGTAGGTTCCCTGGTTGGCTCCTCCCCCTGGGGTTCGTACCCTGGACAATGCCCAGGTGACCCCCCCTCCTGTGAGATGACGCTGCTCAACCAGCTCAACCAGCTGAACCAGCGCCGTGACAGCACCACCAGCACCGTTAGCTCTGCCTACACCCTGAGCCGCCGCTCTTCGGGCATCTCCCCGTGCTACTCCAGCCGTCGCTCTAGCGAGGCGTCGCCGTTCGGAGGAAACCGTCTCAACATCAGTTCAGCTGATTCCTACGACCCCATCTCCACCGACCTGTCCAGGCGCTCCAGTGAAGCCAGTCACTGTGGAGGCGGAGCTAATGGTGGAGGCGGAGCTCTCAGTCTAACACCAGCACAGCACTACCATCTGAAGGCCCAGTACGCTGCAGCCATTGGAGGAGCTCCACCCACACCCCTCCCCAACATGGACCGGATGAGCATAAGGGCGTGTATATCCCTGTACGGGGACCCCCAGGACAGGCTGGCCCTCTACCACCAGCCCACTGGAGCCGCCCCGCGGCGCTGCAGTGACATTGGACACCAGTGCATGATGCCTCATGAGGTACCCAGCACCCTACCCCGCCGGGCCAGTGACCCGGTGCGCCGGCCCACCCTAGACCCTCTCCCTGTCCCCCGGGTCCACCGCTACAGCAGCATGAACAACATGAACCCTGCGGACCGCTACCCGACCCTGGCCCTGTCTCTGCAGGGTTACACGCGCTCTGATGGCAGCCTGCAGCGCTACCCCTTCACCCCCCGGCCCCCCAGCATCTGTGAGAACGTAGCCATGGAGAACATGGCCCTGGATGGAGACGAGGACCTGGTGCTTCCAGACGACATGGTCCAGTACCTCCGGTCCCACAACTCAGGGGCACCAACATCTAACCTGGCTCTAGTTGATTTCAGATCAAATAATCCCATAAATAATCCCATTCAGTCCTTTACGAGGGGCGTGGCCCCAGCTCCATTGTTTCCCTCTCACAGGAGGATGGCCCTGGCCCCTGGTAGCGCTCAGCAACCGTTTCCTCCCATGAAGAAGAGCCACATGCCGGTGCAGTGGAATGAGGTGAGCTCAGGGACGGTGGACGCTAAGCCCCGCCCCCTCAGAGGGAACCTGGTCGTTGTTCATCAGAGACACAACTTTGTTTCTTTCCAGGGGCTGAGCCCCAACCAGGGGGGCGTACCCCCAGGCCCGAGTGAGTCCACGCAGAGTGGAGCTAGCAACGGTCAACGACCAATCAACGTCTCCTTAGAGCAGCAACACAAGCAACACCACAACGTGCACTTGAGTGTGAACATGAGTCCTCAGCAGGGCGTCAACCAACAGGAAGTGTCTGCAACCACCAACATGGCCAAAGGTTCCAGATGTTCACACCTTCATCAGGTAGACCTGAGTGTTCCTCTACATGTGATCAGACCAACACTAGAACCCAGACCTCCTCCTGAACCCAAGTACCATGTCCGCCAACACCCAGGAACCAATCGGATGGCCCGGTTACCTGAGCTGAACGACAGTTCTGAGGCGAGCCCCAAGCGTCCCGTAGAACATGACCACGGCTCTGCTGGGTTCTACAGTGCTCAGGTCCAGATGTTTCAGCCCTCATTGGTCCCCTGTGATGAACCCATGTCGCCTCGTTCCAACCTGGCAACAACAAGCAACGTTGCTCCATCCAACATTGCGTCACCAGACGTGAACCAGGTCTCCAGCAGCACCATGGACTCCAGTGGCTGTGGTGCTCCAGAGCATGTGCAGATAGACTTTGACACCATGTTGGATGATGGAGACCACTCCAGCCTCATGTCTGGAACGCTGAGTCCAGGTCTGCTCCAGAACTTCTCCCAGAACTCGTCACGTCTCACCACACCTCGCACCTCCATTACTCTGACTTCAGTACCAGCTGGGCTAACAAACATGGCCATTGGTGACATGAGCTCCATGCTAACGGCGCTAGCAGAGGAAAGCAAGTTCCTCAACATGATGAGCTAAGAACATCTAGCTCTGATTGGACCATCAGGAACACAATGATCTGACAACAAGCACTGATTGTACTCATTGTGAATATTTGTATACATTGTTTTTTTTCTTCTTCA
The DNA here is from genome assembly GCF_900634775.1 of Gouania willdenowi. Classification (NCBI taxonomy): domain Eukaryota; kingdom Metazoa; phylum Chordata; class Actinopteri; order Blenniiformes; family Gobiesocidae; genus Gouania; species Gouania willdenowi. The sequence continues at coordinate 38,458,999 of NC_041064.1, forward strand.
GATCATTATGAAACATTAGTAACTATAGTAACTGTCCTTTTTCTATTGTTGTTGACTTTTTAAAGCCGTACATTATTATTATTATTGCCCAGATTTGTATTCAGCAATAATTACCAACATTCAGTATTTACTGATCAATGCACTGACAGTAGTTCACACAGTGTCAGATAAAGTAAATTACATGGTTTAGTGTGTGAAACAGATGTTTATTCTAATTATCATCACACAGCTTTCCATGAGCTGATTTGGAGTGATATTAATATTAATCATTGATTAGAACAAACCCAACATGAACATGTGACACTAAAACACTGACCTCATCACAAACCACCAGTATTAACACTAAATACTCCATAAATACATGTAATATTCCAAAGGTAGTGGAACCGTTCCTTCTGTTTAAATGAAAGATATTAAATGATTAAAGAAGGCGAGAGTCGTAGGTTCTAATCTGTTCCTATTTAATCTGGTTCCACAGCCACAGTTTTATAATAACCAGTGAAATCCTTCATATTCCACTAGTTACTGTACTTTACATGATGATCTAAAGCACATTTCCTTCTTTGCTCCCAGAAGTGAATCGTGGATAAAACCAGTGAACATGTGTGTGTGATGGAGGCGTTCACTGACAGAATATTCATCATTCTCTAATTAACACACCCTGCTCCCCACAGCTCCCCTTGGGTCCCACATCCAGGTCCATGAGACCAACGCACACACTTTGACAATAAAAAAGATTTACAGAGAGAAAGAAAAGTTTGTCTCCATGTTCCTGCTTTTTTGTTTCCCTAGTTTTTATATCTTTGTTTAAGTTTAGGCTGCCATCCATTGTCTAGTGTGTGTGTGTGTTTTTCCAATAAAGTAACACACATTCTACTCTTCAGTTTGTTCTTTTAAATCATTTTAACTGAAAGTAAAATCCTGATTTATTTTATAGAATGTGTGAACTTATATTTATTCAGAGCATTTGTTTGGAGTTTTCTGAGAAAAAAATACTTCAGTTGTTTGAACACGTTATTATGTTATATTATTATTATTATTATTCCCTGATTAATTATTTTCAAATCAAAGAAAACTCCAATTCCTTTAACACCATTAATGAAGCAGCAGAATAACATTTAAAAACCTGGGACTGAAAACAGAGAAAATAGAAATGCCAACACTGATCAAGAAGCATTTTAATGCAAATACAGTTTATATAGAGTTTATAAAAGATTCAACATTAATGAACTGATCAGTCAGTGGATGAAGTAACGTCAGAAAGAGAAGTTCTACTGACCAGTGTTCTATAGACATACTGACCAATGTTCTATAGACATACTGACCAATGTTCTATAGACATACTGACCAATGTTCTATAGACATACTGACCAGTGTTCTATAGACATACTGACCAATGTTCTATAGACATACTGACCAATGTTCTATAGACATACTGACCAATGTTCTATAGACATACTGACCAATGTTCTATAGACATACTGACCAATGTTCTATAGACATACTGACCAATGTTCTATAGACATACTGACCAATGTTCTATAGACATACTGACCAATGTTCTATAGACATACTGACCAATGTTCTATAGACATACTGACCAATGTTCTATAGACATACTGACCAATGTTCTATAGACATAGTGAACAATGTTCTATAGACATACTGACCAATGTTCTATAGACATACTGACCAATGTTCTATAGACATACTGACCAATGTTCTATAGACATAGTGACCAATGTTCTATAGACATAGTGACCAATGTTCTATAGACATAGTGACCAGTGTTCTATAGACATAGTGACCAATGTTCTATAGACATACTGACCAATGTTCTATAGACATACTGACCAATGTTCTATAGACATACTGACCAATGTTCTATAGACATACTGACCAATGTTCTATAGACATAGTGAACAATGTTCTATAGACATACTGACCAATGTTCTATAGACATACTGACCAATGTTCTATAGACATACTGACCAATGTTCTATAGACATACTGACCAATGTTCTATAGACATACTGACCAATGTTCTATAGACATACTGACCAATGTTCTATAGACATACTGACCAATGTTCTATAGACATACTGACCAATGTTCTATAGACATACTGACCAATGTTCTATAGACATACTGACCAATGTTCTATAGACATACTGACCAATGTTCTATAGACATACTGACCAATGTTCTATAGACATACTGACCAATGTTCTATAGACATACTGACCAATGTTCTATAGACATACTGAACAATGTTCTATAGACATACTGACCAATGTTCTATAGACATACTGACCAATGTTCTATAGACATACTGACCAGTGTTCTATAGACATACTGACCAGTGTTCTATAGACATACTGACCAATGTTCTATAGACATAGTGACCAATGTTCTATAGACATACTGACCAATGTTCTATAGACATAGTGACCAATGTTCTATAGACATAGTGACCAATGTTCTATAGACATACTGACCAATGTTCTATAGACATACTGACCAATGTTCTATAGACATACTGACCAATGTTCTATAGACATACTGACAATGTTCTATAGACATACTGACCAATGTTCTATAGACATACTGACCAATGTTCTATAGACATACTGACCAATGTTCTATAGACATACTGACCAATGTTCTATAGACATACTGACCAATGTTCTATAGACATACTGACCAATGTTCTATAGACATACTGACCAATGTTCTATAGACTTACTGAACAATGTTCTATAGACATAGTGAACAATGTTCTATAGACATACTGACCAATGTTCTATAGACATACTGACCAATGTTCTATAGACATACTGACCAATGTTCTATAGACATACTGACCAATGTTCTATAGACATAGTGAACAATGTTCTATAGACATACTGACCAATGTTCTATAGACATACTGACCAATGTTCTATAGACATACTGACCAATGTTCTATAGACATAGTGACCAATGTTCTATAGACATAGTGAACAATGTTCTATAGACATAGTGAACAATGTTCTATAGACATACTGACCAATGTTCTATAGACATACTGACCAATGTTCTATAGACATAGTGACCAGTGTTCTATAGACATAGTGACCAATGTTCTATAGACATAGTGACCAATGTTCTATAGACATAGTGAACAATGTTCTATAGACATAGTGACCAATGTTCTATAGACATACTGACCAATGTTCTATAGACATAGTGACCAATGTTCTATAGACATAGTGAACAATGTTCTATAGACATAGTGAACAATGTTCTATAGACATAGTGAACAATGTTCTATAGACATACTGACCAATGTTCTATAGACATACTGACCAATGTTCTATAGACATACTGAACAATGTTCTATAGACATAGTGAACAATGTTCTATAGACATACTGACCAATGTTCTATAGACATACTGACCAATGTTCTATAGACATAGTGAACAATGTTCTATAGACATAGTGAACAATGTTCTATAGACATAGTGAACAATGTTCTATAGACATAGTGAACAATGTTCTATAGACATAGTGAACAATGTTCTATAGACATAGTGACCAATGTTCTATAGACATAGTGACCAATGTTCCATAGAGAGTATTTATCATATCTATCTGTAGAATAATCCAGCCAAAGTGTCAAGGACGGTGATAGAGAAACAGCATCAGATCCTCTTTGCCTTTTATTTACAGTGTTTCTTTAAAAGCAACACATGTTTTCCAACATGACATGTCAAAGCACAATCATCTTTACTTGACAGACACATGTTTGTAGCAGCATGACCCCCCCTTCCCCCCCTTCCCCCCCCCCTCTCTCCTTCATCCAAACTCTCCTGGTTTTTAAAGCATGACTCATTAGATGAGTAGCACCACCTGTTGGTGGATCACTTTAACTCAAGGGACAAACCCTCACTTCCTTTAACTACAAAACTCTGAAATTTACATTAAATCATTTACACAACTAAATGACTTAAATAAAGACATGATGTCAATATACTTGATAAATAATCCTTACAAGTTACCAAAGAAAATAACAATCAAAGAAGAAAAATCCCCTCAGTTGGTGATGTCACCAGAGATGTCTCTGATGACATCACCAACTCTGACATGCAGGGAATGATGATCCTGTTCACTAAACACAAACAAACACATTTGGTTTTACATGAAGAAACAAACGAATAGTTAATAAACAAAGACTAAATAAAGATGTTTAAATAAACTGTGTTGCTTTGATGTAAACTATAACTAAATGCTGACACAAACAAACCCAGGATAGTAAGTGTTTACAAATGTTATAAAAGCAAAAGTAAGTTACAGCTAAATTAATAAAAAATACAAAATATTATACTGTATGACAATAACTGACAATGGTGTGAATCCCTTCATCCACTTTGTCACACTATCTATCTATCTATCTATATATATATCTATCTATAGTATCTATATATCTATCTATATATATATCTATCTATAGTATCTATGAACTATGAACCGCCACCTTAACGTGGTGGAGGGGTTTGAGTACCCGAATGATCCTGGGAGCTATGTTGTCGGGGGCTTAATGCCCCTGGTAGGGTCTCCCAAGGCAAACAGGTCCCAGGTGACGGGTCCGACTAAGAGCGGTTCAATAGCCATATATGTATAATAAAAAACAAAGGCAGTTCACGTCGCCCGGATTGGCGCTACCGGGGCCCCACCTTGGAGCCAGGCCCGGGGTTGGGGCTCGAGTGCGAGCGCCTGGTGGCCGGGGCTTTGCCCACGGGGCCCGGCCGGGCAGAGCCCGAAAGGACGACGTGGGCCCGCCCTCCCGTAGGCCCACCACCCGCAGGAGGGATCATATAAGGCCGGTGCAGTGTGGATCGGGCAGTCGTCCAGGGCGGGGGCCTTGGCGATCTGATCCCCGGCTACAGAAACTAGCATTAGGGACGTGGAATGTCACCTCTCTGGCGGGGAAGGAGCCTGAGCTTGTGTGCGAGGTGGAGAAGTTCGGACTAGATATAGTCGGTCTCACCTCGACACATAACAAGGGCTCTGGAACCAGCCTTCTCGATAGGGGTTGGACTCTCTTCTACTCTGGAGTCGCCAATGGTGAGAGGCGCCGGGCCGGGGTGGCTATACTTCTTGCCCCCCAACTTAGTGCCTGTACGTTGGAGTTTACCCCGGTAGACGAGAGGGTAGCCTCCCTCCGCCTTCGGGTGGGGGGACGGATCCTGACTGTTGTTTGTGCCTATGGGCCAAACAGTAGCTCGGAGTATCCACCCTTCTTGGATTCCTTAGAGGGAGTACTGGAGAGTGCTCCTTCTGGGGATTCCCTCGTTCTGCTGGGGGACTTCAACGCTCACGTTGGCAGCGACAGTGAGACCTGGAGGGGCGTGATTGGGAGGAACGGCCCCCCTGATCGGAACCCGAGCGGTGTTTTGTTGTTGGACTTCTGTGCTCGTCACAGATTGTCCATAACAAACACCATGTTCAAGCATAAGGGTGTCCATATGTGCACTTGGCACCAGGACACCCTAGGCCGCAGTTCGATGATCGACTTCGTAGTCGTGTCATCGGACTTGCGGCCGCATGTCTTGGACACTCGGGTAAAGAGAGGGGCGGAGCTGTCAACTGATCACCACCTGGTGGTGAGTTGGCTCCGATGGCGGGGGAGGATGCCGGTTAGACCTGGCAGACCCAAACGTATAGTGAGGGTCTGCTGGGAACGCCTGGCAGAGTCTCCCGTCAGAAGGAGCTTCAACCATGTCTCGGAGGAGGCGGGGGACATTGAGTCCGAGTGGGCCATGTTCTGTGCCTCTGTTGCTGAGGCTGCTGATCGGTGCTGTGGTCGCAAGGTAGTCGGTGCCTGTCGTGGCGGCAATACCCGAACCCGTTGGTGGACACCGGGGGTGAGGGATGCCGTCAAGCTGAAGAAGGAGTCCTACCGGGCCTTTTTGGCCTGTGGGACTCCGGAGGCAGCAGACAGGTACCGACGAGCCAAGCGAAGTGCAGCCACGGCGGTCGCCGAGGCAAAAGCCCGGACATGGGAGGAGTTTGGTGAGGCCATGGAGAACGACTTCCGGACGGCTTCGAAGAGATTCTGGACCACTATCCGGCGTCTCAGGAGGGGGAAGCAGTGCACCGTCAACACTATGTATGGTGCGGATGGTGCGCTGCTGACTTCGACTCGAGACGTTGTGGATCGGTGGGGGGAATACTTCGAAGACCTCCTCAATCCCACCGACACGCCTTCCAATCAGGAAGCAGGGCCCAGGGACCCAAGAGTGGGATCTCCTATCTCTGGGGCTGAGGTTGCCGAGGTGGTTAAAAAGCTCCTCGGTGGCAGGGCTCCGGGGGTGGATGAGATCCGCCCGGAGTTCCTCAAGGCCCTGGATGTTGTGGGGCTGTCATGGCTGACACGACTCTGCAACATCGCGTGGACATCGGGGGCAGTGCCTCTGGATTGGCAGACAGGGGTGGTGGTCCCCCTTTTTAAGAAGGGGGACCGGAGGGTGTGTCCCAATTATAGAGGGATCACACTTCTCAGCCTCCCCGGTAAGGTGTATTCAGGGGTACTGGAGAGGAGGGTCCGCCGGATAGTTGAACCTCAGATTCAGGAGGAGCAATGTGGTTTTCGTCCTGGCCGTGGAACTGTGGACCAGCTCTATACCCTCAGCAGGGTCCTTGAGGGGTCATGGGAATTCGCCCAACCAGTCCACATGTGTTTTGTGGACCTGGAAAAGGCATTTGACCGTGTCCCTCGGGGATTCCTGTGGGGGGTCCTCTGGGAGTATGGGGAATCGAACCTCCTGATAGGAGCTGTTCGTTCCCTGTATGACCGGAATCAGAGTCTGGTCCGCATTGCCGGCAGTACGTCGAAATCGTTTCCGGTGAGGGTTGGACTCCGCCAGGGCTGCCCTTTCTAGGCGCAGTCAGGGCGTTGAGGGGGTCCGGTTCAGGGGCCTCAGTATTGCATCACTGCTTTTTGCAGATGATGTGGTCCTGCTGGCTCCAACATACCGTGACCTTCAACTCTCACTGGATCGGTTCGCAGCCGAGTGTGAAGCGGCCGGAATGAGAATCAGCACCTCCAATCCGAGTCCATGGTTCTCGACCGGAAAAAGGTGGAGTGCCTTCTCCGGGTTGGAGATGAGGTTCTACCCCAGGTGGAGGAGTTTAAGTACCTCGGGGTCTTGTTCACGAGTGAGGGAAGGATGGAGCGAGAGATCGACAGGCGGATTGGTGCGGCGTCTGCAGTGATGCGGAGTCTGCACCAGTCCGTCATTGTAAAGAGGGAGCTGAGCCAAAAAGCGAAGCTCTCTATTTACAGGTCGGTCTACGTTCCAACCCTCACCTATGGTCATGAACTTTGGGTCATGACCGAAAGAACAAGATCACGGGTACAAGCGGCCGAAATGAGTTTCCTCCGTAGGGTGGCTGGGCTCTCCCTTAGAGATAGGGTGAGAAGCTCAGTCATTCGGGAGGAGCTCAAAGTAGAGTCGCTGCTCCTCCGCATCGAGAAGAGCCAGATGAGGTGGCTCGGGCACCTAATTAGGATGCCCCCTGAACGCCTCCCTAGTGAGGCGTTCAGGGCACGTCCCTCCGGAAGGAGGCTCCGGGGAAGACCCAGGACACGCTGGAGAGACTATGTCTCTCGGCTGGCCTGGGAACGTCTCGGGGTCCCCCCGGAAGAGCTGGAGGAAGTGGCCGGGGAGAGGGAAGTCTGGGCCTCCCTACTGAGGATGCTGCCCCCGTGACCCGGAAACGGCTAAGCGGGAGAAGATGGATGGATGGATGGAGTATCTATATATCTATCTATATATATATCTATCTATAGATACTATATAGCTATATATATATATATAGATATATAGTATCTATCTATCTATCTATCTATCTATCTATCTATATATATCTATAGTATCTATATATCTATCTATATATATATCTATCTATAGTATCTATATATCTATCTATATATCTATCTATCTATATATCTATCTATCTATATATATATATATATAGTATCTATAGTATCTATCTATATATATATCTATCTATAGTATCTATATATCTATCTATATATCTATCTATCTATATATATATATATATATATATATATCTATAGTATCTATAGTATCTATCTATATATCTATATATATATATATCTATCTATAGTATTTATAGTATCTATCTATATATCTATCTATCTTTCTTCAATAATTGTATTGAAGTGGACTCTTTACTACAGTATAATAATGTATGGGATAATTTAGTTACTGTAAGAAGCTGAAGATGTTTGACCTTAAAGTATTTCTGGGTCATGAAGGAAATAAAGATAAAGATGATAAAAACACTGATTATATAAAGACAAACAAGGAGACCTTTAAAGGAGACATATCATGGTTTTAAATCCTTCCTTTTTACATATAAATCATACAGTTATGGTCTATATAAAGCAGAACTGCAATGCTTGGGTCTGAATTCCTCATTATTATAGCTCCACCCCTTTTCTACCCTTTTTCTGATGTGCTTCTGAGAGCAACTCGTTTTGGTGCTGTCTCTTTAAATGCAAATGAGACACTCCATACCCCGCCCCCTCTCCAGGTTCAACTCCACCCTGCTCGGCCATTTTTGTAGTTTGATAGAAGAGATACGGCTATGTAGCGGAGCATAAACTTTTTATTCAGAGGTTATTTACAAAATGTCAACAACGTTAGACTTGTCCATCCAGCCTTACATGTTCCAGCCAGAGTCTGACCCAGTGGAGCAAGATGAAAATGAAGATGATGAACCTGCAGAACCCTAACAAGTGAGCTAACACAAGCACCGAGCTAACGCTGCTTCATCAACCTCCACCAGTATAAAGAAGGATTTACAGAAAGACTTTGTCTGATTGAGGGTTCAATTCCTTCTATCTTTGGAGACGATGAACAGAGCACTTCAGTAAGCTGTAAATAACGCTAAAAAGTGTGATGATAAGATCATTGTTTTGTTAGCATTAGCAGTTACACCGTCTTCATATGTTAGCGCTGTGTGTTCGTTTTAGATCCTTGATGATATGGCCTACGTGATTTAATTTAAGTCTACATTTTTCATTCGTCATTTCATTTTGACGTTTTTGTCTTTGAAAAGACTGTATTAAAATGCATTTTGTGACGTTAGCTTGGTGCTAGCGTCATCCTTTAAGTGCTTCACACACACAAAAATGACCTTATCCACAGATGTGGTACATTTCTATAAAAAATAAAACTCAACCAGACACTTTGAAAAGGTTCTGATGCTGGGAGACGGTGTAATGAAGCGTGTGGGTTACTACATCCAACAACCCAACATTTTGACTTATCCTCTCGTAACTTCTGCATCCTGGAGCTTGGACTACAAAATAAAAGCCAGAAATAAAAATGGCGGATTGCTCGAAGTGTTGGACCTGGAGTTGATGAACTAATTTAGCAGTTCTGCTGCAAATACTGTGATGTAATAGTTCAAAAAACGTAATAGAGAATAGAAAAATCTAAACAGATTGAAAAATATGATCAAAACAGAAAATAAAGATATCTACGGAGCACCTGAAGAGACTAATTTGAACTTTTCTGTACTTCTAAACAATCTAAATATACAACAAAATGCATTTAAGGGCTAAAAAAGTGGCTTTAACATGATACTGTATGTCCCCTTTAAATATGAGTATTTGTAACTATGAGGAGGAATAAAGTGTGAGCTCTGATATCTGGGCTTTTAGCACTAAATGTGTCAAATATAGGTGATAAAGCAGAATCACACGTCTGACATCAGCAGATCTAATCACATCTGACATCAAACGTCTGATAAATGCTTTCATATCAAATAAAGGATCCTGAGGTGAAGCACATGGACTGACCCTCACCCAGCAACACGTCTCACATCAGCAAAGAAATAAACCTTTAAAATGTCTTTAATGTTCCTGCTTCTCCTTGTTTTATTGTGGCTGGTGGGGGGGGGTGGGGGGGGGGGGGGGTCAGAGGAGTGAGTCAGGACACGCATCATAAATCTTTCTTTTTAACTTGGCCGTCACTATTCAAAACAATCACAATCCACACTTTGTGTTTCCTGCCAAAGGTTAGAGTTCACATGCAGAAACAGGAAGTGGGCGGAGTTAACAGGGCTGGTGAACATGTTGGATCCATCATAACCTTCTAATCTGTCAACATTACGTGTTTTACTCAGTGATCATTGCTTTGTTATTAAAATAATAATTAAACACGACTTCATTCCTTTTTAAATATGTAAGAAAAGTAAGAGAACAGCAGAGAGTTTATTATCTCTGTGTGTGTGTGTGTGTGTGTGTGTGTGTGTGTGTGTGTGTGTGTGTGTGTGTGTGTGTGTGTGTGTGTGTGGCGCCCTCTAGTGTTGAATAAATGAAGCTGAACTGCTGCCAGGACAGCAGTAAAATAGATGATTGATCTCCTGAATAAATAAAGGCTAATGAATGAATGAAACATGTTAATAGTGTTATTTTTAGTCTGTTAGATTCAACTTTACTGAATCTACAATGAACAAAATTATGAACACAACACTTTAGTTTTTGCTCTATTTTTCATGAGCTGAACTTAAAGATCTAAAACATTTTTCATAAACACAAAAGACTTATTTCTCTAAAATAATGCTGACTCAATTATGGATTACACAAGACATAAACAAACTTTATGAAACAAACTACACTAAAATAAATGACAAAATACAAAATGACTTATCACAATGGACGGCACTATCCTTAGATTTCAGCGCTAGAATTGAAACTATAAAAATGAATGTGTTGCCAAGGTTACTGTTTCTTTTTTCAGCATTACCAATCAAGATACCAGAATCTCAATTTATAGCCTGGAATAAACAAATCTCAAAATTTATTTGGGCAAGAAAGAAACCAAGGGTTAAATTCACAACTTTACATCTGAACAAAGATAGAGGCGGACTGTCACTACCAAACCTGAAGGAGTATTATTTAGCTGCTCAGATGAGATATATTGTCTGCTGGTGTTCTCCAGATTATCAGGCTAAATGGAAACAAATTGAGTTAAACACGGGCTAATCCCAACCACAAACCCTGATAGGTGAGACAGAAATAAAATGAATGGGTGCTAATGGTATTGTAGAACACACACTAAAATTATGGAAAATGATAAGGAAAAAATATAACTTGGAAAATGACTCTAAACTACTAATCTGGCCTTCCCAAACACTTCGATTCACAACAGCAAAAATAGATGATACTTTTAATAAATGGAGAGATAAAGGGATGACTGCGTTATGCACAATGATGGAAGATAAAACACCTAAAACATTAAAATCATTTGACAAACTTAAAAAAGAATTTGATTTAGAAAATGGCGATTTCTATAGATATCTACAGATAAGACATATTTTTGATACTGAAATCAGAAAAGAGCTTTCAGCAGGAAACGATTTAGTAGAAATCATAATACAAGCATACAAAGCCACTCCCTTTAAGATAGTCTCAAAACTGTATAAAAGCCTAAAACAAAATGGATCCAACACTTTTTATATAAAACAAAAGTGGGAAAGGGAGTTAAATATGATGATATCTGTGGATGAGTGGTACAGCATGTGCGATACGCAGCACACCTCCACCAGCTCAAGGAGATGGCGGGAATTTGGCTGGAAGAACTTGGTACGTTTCTTTATAACGCCACAAATTTTAAAGAGAACACTGAAATGTGAACAGCTGTGCTGGAGGGGCTGTGGGCAGGTGGATGCTGACCACTCACATCTTCTGGTTATGTCCAAAAATAAAAGCATTTTGGAGGGAAGTTATACAAGTAATGTGAGATGTACTGTGTTGTACTATACCTGTGGACCCTGTCGTTTACCTTGGCCTTGTACCGGCTGAAGTCATCTCCAAAAGTGATATCTATCTTTTTAAAATAATGACAACTGCAGCGAGAAAGAACATTACCAAAAACTGGATGAAAGTTGACCCACCAACAGTGACTCAATGGACAAATATACGTAATGGAGAAATGAACTCATTATCTAAGAAACCAGTCGAGACAATTTGGGAAACGCTGGACAAAATGGATCGATTACAGGATAAAGGACTGAATCTTCACAAGGAGCACTACCCCCCTAATTTATTTATTTTCTTTTTCTTTCTTTATTTAAAATTATTATTATTATTATTATTATTATTTTTTTTTTTTTTTTTTTTATTTTATTTTATTTTATTTTTTTTTCTTACTTGTTGTCCATGTAATATAAAATTGTAAATAAAAAGTATAAAAAAAAAAAAAAATGTTGATAAATGTGTGTAAAATGTGATAAACCATCCCACCTCACAGGTGTGACATCACGTCCCTGGAATGTAGTCTAAGGTGTGGTTTATGAGAAATAAAACCTGTTTCCTCTGTTTGATCAGGGTTAACCCCCCCCCCCCGATCACCACCTCCATGATGACATTATCTGCTGCACTGTATATATATATATATATATTTATCCTATTTATCCTTTATTCTCTATCTATCCTTTATTTATCCCTCATCCTTTATATTTATCATTATTATTATTATTATTGTTGCTGGGTTGTTCTTTGTTTTTTTCCTTTATTTATTTTTTTGTTGTTTGTTTTGTGCACCAACTACCAAGACAAATTCCTTGTACTGTCCTTAAAACTGTACATGGCTGTTAAAAACATTTCTGATTCTGATTCTGATTCTGATTCTGATTCTGATTCTGATTCTGATTCTGATAGGTAATAGGTAATAGGTAATAGGTAATAGGTAATAGGTGATAGGAGGTAACCCTATAGGAAAGGCTTTGGATTTGAAAATATGGGATTTTTTCTGGATATTTTCCACTGGTAATGCTGATTGTAAGATGCTTGTAGAAGACTGGATTCGTGACATGCAGTACTTCCTGGAAGCAATAGAGCTTCCAATTCACTTATGCTTTTCCACTGTTGTGCGTCACCTGAGTGGTGAGACTAGAAAGCTTGTCAGAACATATAACAGAGCTCACAGAGCTCTTAACCAAGAGGAGCCGATGGCCAAGTTCACACACCTTGAATCAAGAATAGCTGCCCTTTCTTCTGTTCCCCCCCCTCTGAGGCACAAACAGCCCAGACTTCAATTGTCACATGCTACTGATGTGGGATCAAGGACACATAGCACCAGTTTGCAGAGCAGTGCTTCCCAATCCCAACCCCCAAACATTTAGTTTAGTTTAGTTTATTTGAGCAGTTAAACTTCTGGGGCCGAAGCAAGAGCTTATAACACTTACAGAGCAGTGTTTGAAATGTTCATACAGTATAATTAACAGAAGCGAAGAACAACTACAACAACGCTCTCATTTCATGTACGATGTCTGTTACAAGGCAAGTGACAAAAGGCGATAATTTCTTACTTACAGATGTTATCAATCAATGCCAAACATAGTGAACATTCCTTAAAGTCACTAGTTATGTGTTAAAAGAACATTAATATACATATTATCCGTGATCTTGCTACTTCCCAATTGTCATTGATATGGTATTGATTTGTGTTTTTTTTTTTAATGTACGATGAGTTATGTAATATGTAAGCCCTGCATAGTGTAGTGCGTTAAAAAGCCAGGGTGTAGAGCGGGTCCATTGAAGAGGGCAGTAGCTCCTTATCAACAAACAAAGCCTAAGTAGCTGATTGGTAGATGATATTAATATACTGTGGTGCATTTAAAGACAAGGTATACGAGTCCACTGGGAGGATCCATCTCTACACATTTGTAGCTCGCCTACTGTAAATCTCTATTTGCTATTTTGAGCAATAGAATGACAACCGTTAAGAGCAACAACGCTCTTCCTTAATTAATAGAATACACATTGATCTTACTGCTCCCTTAGTGACAACACGTTTCTTCTTCTCTGTACTTTTCAAAAGCCTTTTGTTTGTATTTATATTTGAACAGGTTGATGTTTGGACATTGTTTCATCTCCAAATTATTAGACAATTGTACCCCGTTAACTGTCGGGCTAAAACTTTTCAAAGTTGAGCTATGTTTCTGAATCCTAAAGTTCAATTCATCACGTAATTCATAACGACCAGTACGTTCTTGGAACCTTCTTTGTTTTTGGTCTGGTAACAATTTGTATCTTGCTTTGTATAACATCTGTACAGTCTGGAACTCAACAACTTTATGATCTTTGATCTTAAAATAATGAGTTTGTGTCGTCCAAAAACCCAACTTTATGAATTACTCAAACAGCTCTTTTTTGCAGCATTACTATTGGTTTTAATGTGTTTTTATAAGTTCTACCCCAAACCACAGTACAATAATTCAAATAGGGCAAAATCAGAGAACAGTATAAGATATGTAGAGCTTTGATATGTAAAATGTGCTTTGCTCTTGCTATTACTGCAATGCTTATTTTTAGTAGTTATATATTTAATGTGAGATTTCCATGTAATTCTATCATCTATAATAACCCCAAGGAATTTCATTTCATGCACTCGCTCTATAACAACACCTTCTATATGAATTACTGCCTGGGCTTTGGAATTACAGCTGCTGAATATCATCATTTTGCTTTTACTCAGATTTAAAGATAGTTTGTTTTGTTTGAACCACTTATTGACACTTTTGAGTTCCAAGTTAACAATCTGACAGTTGTTGTAAATCATCTCTTGCTGCAAAAGTATTTGTATCATCTGCAAACAAAATGAATCTAAGAATTTTTGATGTTTTACAAATGTCGTTTATATACATAATAAACAATTTTGGACCCAAAATGGAACCTTGAGGTAAACCACACACAATTTCTTGACAACTCGACTGATAATCACCTATTTTCACACATTGTTTTCTATTTTTTAAATAACTGGTGACCCACTGTAGTGCTATCCCCCTAATCCCATAGTGTTCTAGCTTATTAATTAATATGTCATAATTTATTGTGTCAAATGCTTTACTTAGGTCAAAAAATAACCCGACTGCACATTTCTTATTGTCTACAGCATTAGTTATTTCATCAGTTATATCAAAGAGTGCGTGTGAAGTTGAGTGATTATTCCTAAAACCAAACTGATTATCAGAGTAAGTTATTTTTTTCGATAAAGCTGTCAAGTCTCGAGTTAAAAACCTTCTCTAAGGCCTGTAGTTGGTAAAGAGATGTTTATCTCCTGCCTTTAACAGAGGAATCACTTTTGCAACTTTCATACTGTTGGGAAATTGTCCAGTTTGCAACGATAAGTTACTAATATATGTTAACGGCTTAGAGATACTGTCAATAACAGTTTTTAAAGTTTTCATATCCATGTCATAATAATCTGTCCAAGTTTTATTTTTACACCCTCTTACATTGTTCAGTATCTTCTTTTCCTCAACAGGTTTGAGGAACAAGGACATAGGATTTGTGTCTATGAACTCACAGATGTATTTTTCAACGCTTGCAATTTTTGCAGCAAGGTTTGGGCCAATATCAACAAAGAATTTATGAAATGTATCGGCTACTTCATATTATTAAGAGTTTTATCCTCATCTCTGAAATATAGAGGATATTTGATCATTCTTGGTTTATTTCTAATTAAACTATTTAAAATATTCCATAAGCCTTTAATATTATTCTCATTGCTATCTAATAATTTATTATAATAATTGTTATTTATAAAGTTTTTGTAGAGATTATTTTTTTTCTTGCATGCATTTAGCAAACCTTAGACATCCATGGGTTTTCTTTACACTTTCTGTTTTTACAATATTTCTTCATTGGGCAATTTTTGTCATATACTTTTTGAAATACTTGCACAAACTCATCATATGCCTTATTAGTATCAATCTCTCTGTATACAATACTCCAGTCTTCATCTAAAAGCTCCTTTTTAAATGCTTTTCTCTGTTTTAAACCTTCTAAACAATACATGTTTTCTTGTTCCTTTCTTTGATGATTATTTTTATATAATACAAAAAGTGGAAGGTGATCATTTATCATTAGTCCACTGACTGTATTACTTTCTATTTCATTAGAAAAAATATTATCAATTAAGGTGTCACTGTGGGTTGTAATTCTACTAGGTTTAGTTATTAGAGGAAACAAGCCTATACTAAGTAAAGTATTTATAAATCTGTCCGTCTTTTTATGTTTATTTGGATTTAACAGATCGATATTAAGATCTCCTCCCAAAAACATGACTTTATGATTTGAGCTTGGAAAGTGGGCTTATTTCTTCTGTTCATGCTTAGAAACTCATAACCTTCAATAGAAAACTCACTTTCTCTGTCACTATTAATCCATGTTTCTGTTACTAAAATTACATTGAATGGTTTTGAAAATTGTTTTAAGTAGGTCTTAATGTGATCAAAATTTGCAAAAAGGCTTCGACTGTTGAAGTGGATAATAGAGAATGCGTTAACGTTTTTGAATTTGCAGTTGTGGAAATCCTCAGTGTAAGACTGACAGTCATTCACAGTTCTAGTAAAAAGTTGTTTTCGGGGTTGATGTCGTTCTCAGTGTTCTGTATTTCATATTGTGGGTATTTAAAGTCCAGTTCTAATGCTTCTGTATTTCTCCTTATTGAGTGTTCTAAATCAGAACTTCCTATGCTAGATGTGTTAGTGGCCATTTGAAATGAAGTACTTCAACATACCAGAAATGTGCAACTGTCTTAATGGTGAATCGGTGAACTGCTCCGAGGGCGAATGACAAGTTTGTTGTAGCGCAGAAAGGCAATGTCCCCTCTCAAGCGCGCCACGTTCATATCTGGTAGCAGATCCTTCCTTTTGTTGTAGTGTGGTAATTTCACCTATAGATGGCACTGTTTGATATTCCTGCACAGAGTGTCTCTCTGTCTTCTGTTTGTCTGTTGTGACGCAGTAGTCAATAAAGTTTTTTTATGTCTAACTCTGCATCAGGTTAAAAAGCTGTCTTTACACAGAGCTGTGTGGAATAAACAGTGTTGAGAAGCTGTTTATAGACAAGCTGAGCGAACCGGAGAACTGGGCGACATGGAAGCTGAAAGCTAAAGGGCTATGGGGTATGCTAACGGAGACGGATATGTTAGCCGCAGATGCTAATGCCAATGCACAAGCTGAGTTCACCAAACGGAGAGAGAGAGCATTCTCTATGCTAGTGCTGAATGTACGTACACCCCAGTTGTATC
The DNA here is from genome assembly GCF_900634775.1 of Gouania willdenowi. Lineage (NCBI taxonomy): Eukaryota > Metazoa > Chordata > Actinopteri > Blenniiformes > Gobiesocidae > Gouania > Gouania willdenowi. The sequence goes on from NC_041064.1 coordinate 38,476,120, forward strand.
TTATAACAAGCTGCCAGTCTCCCAAAGAAGCATGGACTACGTTGAAAGCTCATTTTAAGAGAGATACGTTAGCAAATAAACTGTTCCTGAAGAAAAAATATTTCCGGTGTGAAATGAAGGAAGGAGATCACTTAAATGAACATTTAAAGAAAATGAAAGTGCTCACTGATCAGCAATAGGAGCTGTAATCAAAGAAGACCAAATTGTAACACTTTTAGGCAGTTTACCACCAACTTATGCAACTATTGTCACTGCACTAGAAACAAAGATTGACAGTCTGACACTGCAGTTTGTTCAACAAGCTTTAATAAATGAAGAGCAAAAGCAGGTGAATGCTAATGAAAGCTACAGTGTTGTTATGTCGGCTGGTGCATCAGCCATGTCATCACATTTCCAGGAAATCTGCAGAATAACTCCAGGTCAGGAGGAGCAGAACAAACAAACGGTGTTACAAATGTGGAAAGGAGGGTCATATTAAACGTGAATGTCCAACTTTGAAACATAAAGTAAAAAGAAAAAATCACAAGGCTAAGAGCATGGTGTGTGACGATGCAGAAAATGAAAGTGCTTTTGTCACTAACGAGGCAAATCTGATTGACGGATCACAACAGAGTGAATGGTTGATTGATTCGGGCGCATCAAAGCACATGACGTGTAATAAAGAAATTCTTCAAGAGTACCAAGAATTTAAAAAAACGCAGTCTGTGAAACTCGGTGACGACAGAGTAGTTGACGTCCTAGGAATAGGAAACATTAACATGAAAATGACATTCAAAACAAGTGATGTAAAAAATGTCAAAATGTATGATGTGCTGTATGTTCCAAAGCTGTCCCGGAATCTATTTTCAGTGGGAGCAGCTACCAAGAAAGGAAATACAGTGAAGTTCAGGAAGTCTCGTTGCTACATACGTGGAAAAAATGGAGCTCTTCAGGGAATGGGAACACAAAGAGCAGATGGACTGTATCAGTTGGATGTTGAAAAAAGTGTTCTTGTCTGTCATAATGCATCGGTAGCAGCCAGTCTGTGGTCACACCACCAAGCTGAAGGAACTCAAAGATCTGGTGAATGGAGTAGATCTCTCTGTAGAAACAGTGGATCCTTTCTGTGAAGGATGTGTGGAAGGCAAACTGCATAAAAAACCATACAAGCCGATTGGAGGAATTCATTCCAAACACAGAATGCAGTTGATTCATAGTGATGTCTGTGGTCCTATGCAGACTGAATCAATACTTTGTGACTTTCATCGATGATTACTCTAGATGCTGCAAAGTATATTTCTTGAAACATAAGAATGAGGTGCTGAACAAATTTAAGGAATTTGAAAAAATATTCACAAATGAGTGTGGACAGACAGTTACAAGGCTGAGAACAGACAATGGTGGGGAGTACACATCAAAGGAGTTTCAAGAATATTTGAATGCTCAAGGTATCCAGCATGAAATGACTGTACCTCATTCTCCACAACAGAACGGTGTTGCAGAAAGAAAAAATAGGACATTAGTTGAAGCAGCAAGAAGTTTGCTTTCACATGCTAAGTTGCCAAAGACCTACTGGGCAGAGGCTGTAGCCACAGCAGCTTTCATACAGAACAGACTGCCCACATCTGTCCTGAAGAAGGAGACACCCTACGAGAGATGGTGTGAAAAAAAACCTGACATGAGTCACATGAAGGTGTTTGGATGTGCTGCTTATGCTCATATCCCAGATGAAGAAAGACGGAAGCTGGACAAAAAGGCTGTAAAACTACGTTTTGTGGGATATGCAAACAATGCTAAAGGCTATCGCCTTTATGATGAAAGGAAAAGAAGGATTCTAATTAGTCGTGATGTTGTTTTCAACGAGTCAGACTTTGACATGAGTCAGGAAGCAGAAGTATCCTGCTCAGAGAACCAGGTAACCATGGAAACTGAGAGTGATACACAAGATGAGGTCATTAAAGATGCCACTGTAAGAACAAGTGGCAGAACCAGGAAGCTTCCAAGGAGATTTGGATATGATGAGTTTGCTGACACAGTTATTGTTGATCATCATGCCAATATGTGTCGTACGACAGAGCCATTAACAATGAAAGAAGCAATGATGAGTCCTGATCAAAGGAAATGGCAGGAAGCGCTGATTTGGAATGTGAATCGCTAACACATGGGAGTTAGTAGATTTACCAAAAGAAAGAAAAGCAGTAGGATCAAGATGGGTGTTTAAAGTTAAGCATCATAGTGATGGACGAGTGGAAAGATTTAAGTGCAGACTCGTCGCCAAGGGCTACTCACAGTTGTATGGTGCTGACTATGATGAGACTTTCTCACCAGTAGTACGATTCAGCTCTATTTGTACACTACTTTCCTTTGCTATTCAAAACAATCTACATGTGCACCAGATGGATGTTGTCACTGCATTCCTCAATGGACATCTAGAAGAAGAAATCTTCATGGAGCAGCCAGAAGGATACATCAAACCAGGGCAAGAACATCTGGTATGTAAACTAAAAAAATCAATCTATGGACTGAAGCAGTCTCCTCGTTGCTGGAGCAAAGCTTTCACAAAGTTCATGATGGAACTTGACTTCAAACAAAGCACATCAGATCCCTGTGTATTTGTGAGAACAAGAAAAGAGCTTGAAATACTTGCAGTTTATGTGGATGATGTCATTTTGATTACAGAGTCAACTGAGAGCATGAAAGAGCTGAAAACTGCTCTCAAGGAGCACTACAAGATGAAAGACATGGGTGAGCTGTCCTATATCCTGGGCATCTCAGTGGTTCAAGACAAAGAAAATAAATGTGTCTTTCTCCATCAGAAGCATTATATAGAAATTTGGAATGAACAATGCAAATCCTGTAGCAACTCCTGCTGATGTCAATGTAAAACTGAAAAAGATGGTGTTAGTAAGCCAGTACAGCAACAAGAATATCAGTCAATGGTTGGAAGTCTGCTGTTTGCTGCAATGGCCACACGACCAGCCATAGCTCAAGCTGTGAGTGCTGTATCAAAGTTCAATGCAAATCCCAATGCTACACATCTGACTGCTGTGAAGAGGATATTCAGATACTCTCCTGCCCGGTGTGTCAGATGTTTAGTTGCTCCTCGTCCTCCTTTAGGGACAATGGTAGTTGCATAAAGTGTAGCGTACTGTTAGATATGGAGGCGAGGATCAACAATCTGGAGAAGCGGTTCCGCACCCCTGATACCAAAACCGAAGCTAGCAAGCAGGACCTAGCCGGTGCGGACCGTGCTAGCTCTAGCTTAGCTTCCCCCCCCGGCCAGCAATGACTGGGTTACTGTCCGTGGTAAGCATAGTCGAAGGTCAAAAAGCCGCTCGGGACACCACCATGTTCACGTCTCAAACAGGTTCTCCCCCCTCCGTGAGGACAACACACTCACCGGGGAACAAACTCTGATAATTGGCGACTCCATAGTGAGAAACGTGAAGCTAGCGAAGTCAGCGGGCATTGTGAGGTGCATCCCAGGGGCCAGAGCGGGCGACATAGAATCAAATCTAAAGTTGCTGGCAAAGAGTAATCGTAAGTTTGATAGGATAGTCCTCCATGTCGGCACTAATGACTCCCGACGTCGCCAGTCGGAAGCAACCAAAGTGAACATTGAATCAGTTTGTGCTTATGCTAAAACAATGTCGGACTCCGTAATTTTCTCTGGTCCCTTACCAAATCTGACCAGTGATGACATGTATAGCCTATAGCATGTCATCATTTAACCGCTGGCTATCGAGGTGGTGTCCAGAAAACGAGGTGGGCTTCATTGATAATTGGAGATCCTTCTGGGGAAAACCGAACCTGATAGGAAGAGATGGAATCCATCCTACTTTGGAGGGAGCATCTCTACTATCAGAAAACATGGCACATTTATGACATCTCATGAATGAGACCATGTTACAGAGGGGGAGTCCTCCACGCCCCTCTGCGCTTGCCTTAGGACAGTTTCCCTCCCATTGCTATCAGGATAGCTGTGTTCATCGCCATGACAACTGTTGTGATGGTGATGAATATTATTTTATAGAGACGGTGTCAGTCCCTCGACCCATATTTCACAATGATTTTAACATAAAATCAAATAAAAGCTATCAATTATAAAAATCTGAAAAAAATTAAAATCTCAAATCTAGAAACACCAAAACATAAAAGCATTAGATGTGTTCTATTAAATATTAGATCACTGAGATCCAAATCTCTACTAGTAAATGACCTTATCTCAGAAAATAACTTTGATTTATTCTGTTTAACTGAAACATGGCTGTATCAAGATGAATATGTTAGTTTAAATGAAGCCACTCCTCCCAGTCATTTAAATACTCATATGCCACGAGACATAGGCCGTGGAGGTGGTGTAGCAGCTATTTATCATTCCTCTCTCCTAATCTATCCTAAACCAAAGGCCAGTTACACTTCCTTTGAAAGCCTGGTTCTAAATTTATCTCATACCAAATCAAAAACCTGCCAGCCAGTCTTATTTGTGATAATTTACCGTCCTCCAGGCCCTTATTCTGAATTTATATCAGAATTCTCTGAGTTTATATCAAACTTAGTCCTCAGTTCTGATAAAATACTGATAGTAGGAGATTTTAATATCCATGTGGACAAAGATAGTGATAGCCTGAGCTCAGCCTTTATGTCCCTAATAGACTCAGTTGGCTTTTTTCAAACTATTAATGAAGCTACTCATCGTTTAAATCATACTCTTGATCTTGTTCTAACATATGGCCTTGATATTAATGAACTAAAAGTCTACCCTGAAAATCCTCTGCTATCAGATCACTTTTTAATATCTTTTAACATTATCCTAGAGGATCTCGCACTGTGCAATAAAATAGTTAGGAGTAGAAATCTGTCCAATAGTGCTGTGGCTAAATTTAAAGAGGCCATTTCTGCTGCCTTAAACTCAGTGCACCATCCAATAAATAACTATGATATTAATTATAACCCCTCTCAACTGGATCTGCTTGTCGATAGCTCTGCTAGTCTACTAAAATCCACCTTGGACTCAATTGCCCCATTGAGGGAAAAAACTATTAAAGGTCAGAGGAAAGCTCCGTGGTTTAGCTCTGAAACTCACACACTCAAACAAACAACCCGTAAATTAGAGAGAATGTGGCGCTCCAATAAAACAGAGGAGTCACGAATACTTTGGCAAGAAAGCCATAGTAAATACATGACAGCCTTACGACATAGTCCATCTACATACTACTCCTCACTAATTGAAGAAAATAAAAATAATCCGAGGTACCTTTTCAGCACTGTAGCCAGGCTAACACAAAGTCAGAGCTCTATTGAGCCCATGATTCCTCTAGCCCTCAGCTGTGAGGACTTTATGACATTTTTTAACGATAAAATTCATAAGATTAGAGATAAAATTAGCCACTCCCTGCCTTCACCTGGGCCTGCTGTACCATTAAATGTAAATAGGCCTAACCTAAACTGTTTCACACATATAGGACTTCAGGAACTTAACTCTATTATTTCATCCTCCAAACCATCGACCTGCCTTTCAGATCCGATCCCAACTAAGCTGTTTAAAGAAGTTGTTCCCCTGGTCTGCCCATCTTTGTTGGAGACAATAAATATATCCCTATCAATAGGCTACGTGCCACAGTCCTTTAAAGTAGCTGTAATCAAACCCCTTCTCAAAAAACCTACTCTTGATTCCAGCACTTTAGCAAACTACAGGCCTATATCTAATCTTCCTTTTATTTCAAAGATTCTTGAGAAAGTTGTGGCGGCTCAGCTCTGTGACTTCCTTCAAAACAACAGCCTGTTCGAGGACTTCCAGTCAGGTTTTAGAGCTCAACACAGCACAGAGACTGCTTTAGTTAAAGTAACTAATGATCTACTCTGGGCTTCAGATGAAGGACGACTCTCAGTGCTGGTTTTATTAGATCTTAGTGCAGCTTTTGACACTATAGATCACTATATTCTACTAGAGAGATTAGAGGAATTACTTGGAATCACAGGGACTGCCCTAAACTGGTTTAAGTCCTACCTATCTGATAGGTACCAGTTTGTACACGTGAATAATAAGTCTTCTGTGTACACTAAAGTAAGCTACGGGGTTCCTCAGGGCTCTGTGCTAGGTCCAATCCTCTTCTGTATCTATATGATCCCCCTTGGTAATGTTATGAGAAAATACTCTGTTAACTTTCACTGCTATGCTGATGATACCCAACTGTATGTATCAATGAAGCTAGGTGAGACAAATCAGCTATCTAAACTTGAGGCCTGTCTAAAGGACATTAGGGCCTGGATGGACCAAAATTTTCTTCTTCTCAACTCAGACAAGACTGAGGTCATTGTACTGGGCCCACGACACCTTAGAGAAACCTATGCTAGCCTAACTGCCCTAGATGGCATTACTCTGGCACAAAGCACAACTGTTAGAAACCTTGGGGTTCTATTTGATCAGGATTTATCCTTCAACTCTCACATAAAACAAACTTCAAGAACTGCCTTCTTTCATCTCCGTAACATTGCTAAAATCAGATCTATCCTGTCTCAGAGCGACGCCGAAAAACTAGTCCATGCTTTTGTTACCTCTAGACTGGATTATTGTAATTCTCTTTTAGCAGGCTGCCCGAGCAAGTCGCTTAAGACACTTCAGCTGGTTCAAAATGCTGCAGCACGTGTACTGACTAAAACTAGGAGAAGAGATCACATTACTCCTGTATTAGCCTCTCTGCATTGGCTTCCCATAAAATATAGAATAGAATTCAAGATTCTTCTTCTCACTTATAAAGCCCTAAATGGACAGGCACCAGTCTATCTCAAGGAGCTTGTAGTGCCATACAATCCCCCCAGAACACTACGCTCTCAAAATGCTGGACTACTCGTTGTTCCATTTGTCTCTAAAAGTAGTATAGGAGGAAGAGCTTTCAGTTATCAGGCCCCACTTCTCTGGAACCATCTACCAACCACGGTTCGGGGGGCAGACACCCTCTCTACCTTTAAGGTTAGGCTCAAAACATTCCTCTTTGGTAAAGCTTTTAGTTAGGAACCAGCTCATAGCTCATAGTTAAGATGCAATAGGCATAGACTGCCGGTGGGGGGTCTGGCATGCTCGGTTGGAGAGAGGTTGGAGAGGGCGTTAAGAGAGAGGTCATTTAGGCTAGAGAGGGACCGGAGAGGGTCCCATTCCTCTCTCAAACACTCCCTCTATGTCTGCTTCTTCCCTTGTGTGTTTGCTCCTGTTCTCCTTCTGGCTTTTGTCTTGCAGGTCCGTGGGATCCTCAGTGTGGAGTTACAGAGTCTCAACAACTCTGTCTCCACCCTTTCCTCTGCACACACCCAACACAGCATAACGTGGATGGCTGTTCATCATAGGAATGGGATCCACACAAGGTTCCTGCTGCTTAACAGAAGGTTTTCCTTGCCGCCATGATGAATTCATGTTGGGTGTGGGATACATATGTATGTGTATATACGTATATATGCATATGTGTGTATCCATAAAATGAAGAGTCCGTCCTTAAGACTGCTCTACTGTAAAGTGCCTTGAGATACCATTGGTTATGATTTGGTGCTATACAAATAAAGATTGATTGATTGATTGATTGATTGATTGATTAAAGGGGACAGTGAACTTTGTACTGAAGTATGAGCGGTCGGAGATTGGAGCTTTGATCGGATTCTCAGATGCTGACTAGGCTGGAGATCAGGATGATCGACGTTCGACAACAGGCAACATGTTCCTACTAAACGGAGGAGCCGTGAGCTGGTTCAGCAAGAAACAGGCAACAGTTGCACTTACAACAGCTGAGGCTGAGTATGTCGCACTCAGTCAAGCTGCTCAAGAAGGTATCTGGCTGAGACGCTTACTGTGTGATCTTGGAATGGAGGCCACGTCCACAGTGATCATGGAAGACAACCAAGGAGCAATCGCAAAGAATCCGGTTGATCACTCCAGAACTAAACACATAGACATTCGCTACCACTACATCCGTGAATGTGTACAGAATGAACTAATAGAGCTATGTTACTGTCCAACAAATGACATGAAAGAGGATATCTTGACAAAGCCTTTGGCTAAACAGAGGTTTGAAAAACTGAGAGAAGCGAGTGGTGTTTTTTCTTCTTAAGAGGTTGTGCTTGACAGGTGAACGCCAAACGCTGCCTGGTCAAAGTAATAAAAGGGAAAAAAGAAAAAATGTTAAAAGAGTTCCAGTGAAATCGCTGTAAACAAAAATGTTCTTAAAAGTGATTGTAATTGTAAAAGAGTTCCAAGAAAAAATCCCTGTAAACAAAATTGTTTTCCTGAAGGTAATTGTGAATGTTAAAGTTTTTTTTTTGTTTAAAAAAAATATAAGACACAATGACAAAAGTTTTTTTGGTGTGAGAGCAAAGGAGAGCATTGGCTCTGTATTATTATTTGAATGATTTCAAATACTAGTGTAAAATTAAGTGGGAGTGTTGTTGTGTGGTAATTTCACCTATAGATGGCACTGTTTGATATTCCTGCACAGAGTGTCTCTCTGTCTTCTGTTTGTTTGTTGTGACGCAGTAGTCAATAAAGTTTTTTTATGTCTAACTCTGCATCACCTTTTCCTACGGACAGCCTCTGTGAAGTCTTCGTTGATGTAGACATTAGTTCCTTTTAGTGCTTTTGCACGTTGGAGAATGGCGACTCGGTCCTTGTGGCGCAGCAGCTTAACCATTATTGGCCTCGGTCTTTCACCCACTCCGGGTTTGCCGGAGCGGTGCGCCCTCTCCACCTCCACCGGCCGCTCCAGATGTAGCTTCTCCGTGAGAACTTTTCTGATTTTTTCTTCCGTGTCGGTCCACGTTTCACTGGGTGACTCCACAATTCCATCAAACACGAGATTGTTTCGTCTGGACTGTCCTTCAAGGTACTCCATTTTATCTGTCATTGTCAGTAAACTGTCACAGACTTTGTAAATGTCCGATTGCATTGAGTCGCTGCGCTCAGTTTGTTTAACAGCGTTTTCTTTCAGGTCATCTACGTCTTTTTGTGTGTACTGCAGGCTCACTTTCACTTCTTGTAATTCCTTTGTCAATGAGTCCAATCTGGTATTTATATTTTCCACGAAAACTTTGACACAGCTTTGGAAATTGTCTCTTTGTTGCTGCAAAAGCGCCGTGAACGCGTCTTTCTGCTGATGCAACAGCTCATTCATTTGGCTGAGTGACACACACTCTTCCTCCAACTTTTCAGCTTTTGCCGTCTTGGGAGGCATATTGGAGTCCAACTTGTCAGCGAGGCTCTCGGCGTCTCTCAAGGTGTCGCCACGGTGACGTCACGTCACGTGGCCCGTGCAGATGAGAATGCACCCCAAGACGTGTGCCAGCTGTGGTTGTCCCTGATTCAGAGTACCGCTCCTCTGTTCCTCTGCTCGTGGGAACTAATGTCTTCCGTGCCTCCCAACAACATCTCCAAGCAACTTACGGCCAGCAGGTTAAATGACCAAGTGGTTAAAGGTTGTGAGGTGGACTTGAGTGAGGCAGCAGTAGAGAATGAGCATCATCGCTCCCTCCTTAAAGAACTATGGCCACACAATGACAGTACCACATGAGATCCCTCTGGTTGACTCCAAGCCCTTTTGACTTTCCTACCGCAAGATCCACCATCGCAGCGGCAAGATGTGAGAAAGTTATTTAATTTCAAGTTGCTTGTTTTTAAGTTTGACAATAACATTTTGTTTTCATTACATACTGTATTTTCTTATAATTTCTCATACTCACTCATGTGGTTCTCTGATATTCACTAATGACTTATTAAACACATTTGTTACAGACTTTACATTATTTAACACTTTATAAACAGTGTATATTTGTAAAGCTTGTGATTGGCTGATTTTTAATGGTGACTTATGCTGTTCTTTCCACTGTGGTAGACGTTAAAATATTAGTTACTAATCTAACAGAACATGTAACTGTGTCCCATCCTGATGGTCTTTAGGAAGGTAAACTCTCTATACACTAATACTAATACAGGACGATGGTGGGAAAGATACAGGAGTTTCCTGGGCAAAACGGGAGAATTGACAGGTATGAGTAAAAACTAATTAAAATATGATGAGCACACTTAAATGAGCATAGGGCAGGATTTGAGAAACTTAAACATTCATTTTAAGTTTTTTAAATGCTAATGGGTGATGAAGCGCTCTAAACCAAAGAGAATTAGTTCACACACCTTTCTACCTATTGCGTTTAAAAAATTGTGTGATACATTTTGTACTGCTGTTCCGGGCATGAATTTCCCACGTAGTTCTCAAATGTTCAAATGACACTGATGCGCATTCACGGTGGCTTGGAGCAGCATCCACTCTGCCGGAAAAGAAGAAGAAGCGTCCAAGTTCTCTTTAAGCTTAGGAAAGGAGGCTCCCTTGCATAAAGTGGTGGCTCAGCTTATCAATAAGAAGTCCAAGAAAGGTGTTGAGCTGGCCCTAGAAGCTTCCTGGACGGCGCAGTGCAAGGCTAGTTTTGAGGCATTGAAGTTGGTTTTCAGCCCCTGTGCTAACTTATGCTGACTTCTCTCGCCCCTTCATTTTGGAGATAGACACCATCCATAATGGTCTTGGCACAGTGCTACTGGCTGGGAATGTCCTGTGGGTCCAACAGTGCGAACGCTGCCAAATTGCTAAGGACTCTGGGTCAGTACCACACAGTTTCTTGGGACATTTGCATGCTTCTGAGCCAAATTAAATTGTGGCCATTGACTTTACTCTGCTGGAGCCTTCTCGAACTGGCGAGGAAAATGTCCTCGTTATGACACGTTTTTAGCAAGTTCACTGTTGCGGTACCTACGCGGGACCAATGGGCTTCTACCATGGCTCATGTACTTCTGAACAAGAGGTTTTACAGATCTGGCAACACAGGTGAGGGCTCAAACCATACCTCATGTACCCAGAGGAGATAGTATACCAAAACCTCACCCCTAGGCTCCATCAGGGGAGTCTGGTACCAGTCAGCCAGGTTTGCATCGTACAACCTGTGCTACCGCTGAGCATCACTCTAATGTCCACCATCTTCCAGCGTCTGCAGGCCAGTCTGGGAGTTCTGTGCAGCCTTTGTCTAATCTCCAGAAAGCTATCTTTAGACCGTGGTGCTAGCTTCTGCTTGTGTAATCGTCAGGTCGATGACACAAAATCCAAGGAAAGAATGTGACAAGGTAATAAGTGTACTCCTTTCCATTAGGGGGCAGTGTCGCTGTCAATTACTGGGCTGCTGCACTGTTTGCATCACTTTCTCCTCCTGCCTTACGGCATTGTCAGATGGTGTTGTTTACGTCCGTATCTATGCCTGCGAGACTCAAGCGGCGGTTGTTCCCTGTGAATGGTATGTGTATATATTACCTTCCTTCATTAGCTTTCAGGACACTGTCTACATTGGGTTTTCCTGTTTACTATGACAGTGTGGTGTGACCGGACCCTAAGCTGCATTGCCGGTTTGTGATCAGGAGCTGGGCTGCATTGCCGAGCCTGTGTGTGTGTTCGGCACCTCCGTCGGTAAGTTGCCATGACGCTTGTCTCTGTTGGCTGCATAGCTTGGTGAGTTCATTAATTAAATCTCTCAGCGCTGTTGGAATCTGGGCTGTGTGGTTTCCCTCCTGCCACTGCTGCGTGACGGTCAACCCAGCGTTAACATAAAAAGTTACATTGTTTACTTATTTTAGGTTTACTTCTAAGTACTACATGTTTATATTGGTTACTTCTACAGTGCACGGCTGTCTTCTACCGCTGTTTCTGGGCTGACACTGCTGTCTTGGCTTATGATAAGTGCTGCTAGCGGTGGTTTGACTGAAACCTTTGTACTGGACCCTTTTGGAGTCCTGATTGCTCACCTGAGCCAACGTTTGGGGGAATTGTGCTAAAGCGAGGCTGGCTTTGCTGCCCTTTTTTCTACTTTTAGCTTTAACTATATTGTTTGATTCATTTGTGAGCTATTTTCTCTAGATTTATTATAATTCCTTTATTTGTTGTAACGTTTTTCATTGACAGGGTGTTATTTTTGGTATTTGGGTTTTTCTTATTTTGTTTTGTTTTCCCGGTTTTCTTTGTGATTTGTTTCATTAATTGTGTGGCATTTGTGTGACACATTTAGTGCTTGCAATTGTGGGACATTTTTAAGTGTAAATGTTTAGTTTGACAGGTGCTGAGGGCTCCAGCGCGACAGCGGCCCGGGTGGTGCTCCCCTCCCTTGATGTTTTCTTTTGAAGCCTCATATTGACCAGGTGAAAAACAATATTCCAGCAATCGGATACAGATCTTTGTTGTTGATTTCACTCAACTTCTGTAAATACCTTGCTTTGCAAGTTGCATTTAAACTATCTTTGTAGATTGTTTGTTCCTTTTAGCTGTTTGTATCTGGTTTTGATGTAATTTTGAAAGCTTCGAGGCACAAAAATGTATCGTGTTAGGATGTAAACAATGTGTGGCAGGTGGAGAAAGCTTTACTTTACAAAGTGACAGCGCCACCTAGGGTAAGCCTAGGACCTTGCATAAGGGCAGACAGGTTCATTTTACATTAAATCATGGGGCAGAGACAGAACTTTTAATTATAACAAGTAAGGTATTTTATTAAAGCTGCCACACAAAATGGTGGAATACTGAATTGTGGGAAATTTGTGACATCATTGGAAACCTTTCTGTTTGGGTAGTAATGGACTCTGCTACGGCCAGTAAACGACCCACACAAAGTCCAGAGTCCAGTAAGTAGAAACCAAGAGTTTCATTAGCGGCAAGTCTTGAGTCGAAACGGAATTACGAAAAAAAGCCGTTCAGGATCAATCAATCAATCAATCAATCAATCTTTATTTGTATAGCGCCAAATCATAACCAATGGTATCTCAAGACACTTTACAGTAGAGCAGTCTTAAGGACGGACTCTTCATTTTATGGATACACACATATGCATATATACGTATATACACATACATATGTATCCCACACCCAACATGAATTCATCATGGCGGCAAGGAAAACCTTCTGTTAAGCAGCAGGAACCTTGTGTGGATCCCATTCCTATGATGAACAGCCATCCACGTTATGCTGTGTTGGGTGTGTGCAGAGGAAAGGGTGGAGACAGAGCCGCTGAGACTCTGTAACTCCACACTGAGGATCCCACGGACCTGCAAGACAAAAGCCAGAAGGAGAACAGGAGCAAACACACAAGGGAGTAAGCAGACATAGAGGGAGTGTTTGAGAGAGGAATAGGACCCTCTCCGGTCCCTCTCTAACCTAAATGACCTCTCTCTTAACGCCCTCTCCAACCTCTCTCCAACCGAGCATGCCAGACCCCCCCCCCGGCAGTCTATGCCTATTGCATCTTAACTATGAGCTATGAGCTGGTTCCTAACTAAAAGCTTTACCAAAGAGGAATGTTTTGAGCCTAACCTTAAAGGTAGAGAGGGTGTCTGCCCCCCGAACCGTGGTTGGTAGATGGTTCCAGAGAAGTGGGGCCTGATAACTGAAAGCTCTTCCTCCTATACTACTTTTAGAGATGAATGGAACAACGAGTAGTCCAGCATTTTGAGAGCGTAGTGTTCTGGGGGGATTGTATGGCACTACAAGCTCCTTGAGATAGACTGGTGCCTGTCCATTTAGGGCTTTATAAGTGAGAAGAAGAATCTTGAATTCTATTCTATATTTTATGGGAAGCCAATGCAGAGAGGCTAATACAGGAGTAATGTGATCTCTTCTCCTAGTTTTAGTCAGTACACGTGCTGCAGCATTTTGAACCAGCTGAAGTGTCTTAAGGATCCTGAGTAAACATTGGATATGCGTTGAACTCATGGAGCAGCTTCAACTTGAGGTAGGACTGAAAACAGATGCTGACATGGCTAATTTCCTATGAACCAGGTAAGAATACATTAGAGGTCATTTTTAAAGCTTGATTTGATAATCTTATAAGATCACCAAGGACTTGGAGTGAGCTAATGTAGCAGTAGCAGTTAGCCGTTAGCTTTGTCTGTGTCGACAACTCAACCCTACGACAGAGCTTTTAGTGTTTATTTTTTTACATATTTGACTTGTGTTGTATCTTCCACAAAATATTACTCCAGACATTATACATTACGGGGCGATACATCGGAAACAAAGTGGAGACAGAGTCAATGTGGCCCCGCCCTGCATTCACAGGCTGTAATATCGCCATGTTTATCACTGTATCTGCTGTTAGAGCCTCTGTCTTTACCAGGAAACAAATATTTATTCCTAGTTATTGACCCATTTTATGTGACCTATGCATACTAATGCTGCATGCACACGCAGACTTGGTGCAAAACCACCGGAGAACTACATTGTGGTAGCATCGGCACGCTATTGAAACGCTTTTCTTTTCGTATAAAAACATTACATCATGTTGCGTTGATGATTGCACAAATAGGAGAACCAACAATCCAGGATTTACATTTTATAACATGGTGGGCACCCTTTACAGAAGACAGACAAGACTTATGGCTGACGTATCTGACACACACACACACACACACACACAGAGAGAGATAGCTCTGAAACATTCCGGATAAAGTAAAAATCAGCCGGTTTATGATAGAAATAAACAGCATAAAGTTGCCAAATAACCACATTACGTTTGTGGTTCACGGGAGCAGACGGAGTGCTACCTCCAGTAAAAAGTCACCATAAAAAGCTGTAAATGGACTGATATGCAGACATGGAGCAGTGAGGAGGAGACTTCATGTAGAGATGGAAACACATTCATTGAAACTGATCAGAATACACAGAAATACACTGAAACCTTCATTAACAGGAGTACCGTAGCCCCGCCTACCTGCCTGTTCATAACAGTTATAAACATCTAGAGACGTTTATACACTGGGTTTTTCTATCAGAGATGTTTTCAGGAATGTGTCCCACAATCGTTCACCTGGACTTAAAGTACATTTCATTAAATAAACGACGCGTCCACAGGTGAAAAGTTTTCTACCAACTATTTATGAGCCTTAACAGTGGTTCATTCATTGACATTTTTCAAGCATCACATATGTAAACATGGTTTCTACCATCTATTGTTTTATTGGGCTTCATTTTCCAACGACTAATTCCTACTGCTCGGAAACACTTGCAAACCAGTTATTATTATTATTATTATTATTATTATTATTATTATTATTATTATTATTAAATTATATTTGATAGTGTGGGTCACAAGTAATTACAATATAAAAGACAAAACTGATGTCTTTATAATGACTTTTTATTTTTTGTAACATTGTTTTTATTATTAGAAATTTGTATTTTTATTATACATTCATTTCATTTATTTTTTAAAAGGTACGTATGTACAGTATATGTTCATAACTGGAACTATGCACAATAATTTATATTTATCAACTTATTAATGTGCAATAGGAACTCATCACCTTCTGGAACTGTGTAGAGATATATGTCAGTGTCCAATCCCACTAGATGTCTGAAGATCAGCAGGTCTGGTCCTGGTCAGTAGATGATGGAGACCACTGAGAGTTCCAGGGGCCACAGTGGGGGACAGTCACTGCTGTGGTATCTGTCATTGTGTCCTTGGGCAAGGCACTTCACCCACATTGTCTAGTGGTGGGAGGGGCTTATGGTTCACTATGGCAGCCTCGCTTCTGTCAGTCTGCCCCAGGGCAGCTGTGGCTACAATAGTAGCTTACCACCACTAAGTGTGGAATGGCAGAATTGTCCCTTAATTCTGTAAAGTGACTGAGTGTCTATGATAAAGAGCTATATACAATCTAATGCATCATTATTATTATTATTATATAAACGTACACATTCTTGTTCACTCTGTTGATATTTCCAACCTAACAGCGTTTATAATGTTATTCCAGAGATCGTTAGTGTTTTAATAGTGTTTATATTATTAATATTACACATATTCAGACTGGAGGAGGGGCCAGAGTTTTCTGCTGATGTCACTTATGGCCAATCAGAGCACTTTTAAAAACTGATGGAAGCAGCTCAGCAGCAGAATGGAAGCAGGGCAGTCCTCTTGCTTCCACCCAGGTGACCCCTGGATACTGACTCTACCCATGAATGATGCTCATATCTTTTATAAACCAATGTTATAAACTATTAGAGCTACAAACCTCCTCTGTTTACACTTCTTTATTGTTGTTTTGTTTTTTTTACTTTAGTTGTTTTTACAACTGTAAAGTGTTTTTGAGTTTTTGAAAAGCGCTTATAGATAAAATGTATTATTATTATTGATGATAAAGCCAGATTTGAGTGTGAAAAGGACAGTATGAGTTCTAACTGTGAAAAGGGACACCATTCACTAACCAGATCATTATTATTTTATTAAGATATTATTTTATTACATTTACATATTTGAAGGAAGTGCATAAGATGGACCTTAAACAGGCCGATAAGTGAAACAGCATTGATCAGCTGATTGATCAGCTGATTGATCACTGATGAAAGCCAGGAAAAATCTGAATTTTCAGCTTGTGTGCATAATTAGCTTTAGCAGCATTAGCTTTAGCAGCATTAGCTTAAGGAGCATTAGCTTTAAGAGCATTAGCATTAGGAGCATTAGCTTAAGGAGCATTAGCTTTAGCAGCATTAGTTTTGGCAGTATTAGCTTTAGCAGCTAACTCTGCATTTTTACCTTGGAGACCAACACAATGTTTCCAACGCTCTAACGAGGAACAAAATGATGTAAATCTCTGTCAGACTCAATGTTTACATCGTCAGCTATGGAGAGTTTATACCTGTTGACCTTTGACCTTATGTGTGAGAATTGAACCAGAGTAAAAAGGCTTTTAAAGCTCAATAAAAGTCTGGAAAACCATAAATAAATAAATGTCTTCCTGGTAAAGACAGTAGTTCTACTGTTATAAACATTATATTGTGTGTAAAACACAATGTAATGTTTGTAAAAGTGAAACAAACAATATTACTGAACGACTGAGACACGTATTTTGATATTATTGTTACAATCAAACATCGTATGGTCATAGTTGTTCAAAGAGAAAAGACAACTATGAAGTGGTTACTAAGGGAACCAGTTTTGCCGAATATTGACAAAATAATATGATATAAAATAACATGTAGTGCTAACATTACATTATACATTGTTATTATGTATTTAGTCACATTTTACATTACACACACATTACTGATTACACTGATTACGTTATTTTGACAGGGACAATATTCTAATGGCTGAAGTTGAACCAACAACCAAGCTTTGGAAAGAAAGAAAGAAAGAAAATATGTTCATCACAAATGTTATAATACATTTATATTTTAAAAATCCTGTTTTCAAAGGCAGGACAATTTGTGGTATTAATAAAAACAAGTAATAACTGAGGGATTTTAGTGGAGATGGATCATACGACTGTATATCAATATGAAACCTGATGCATTACAATGGAATCATAAAAAATATTCTTCAAAACTTTTTGCTTTACTTTACATTTCAGGTCAACTTCAGAACTTTTCGTGTTTACTGTAAAATGGTCATTTGATTTTGATTTGATTTGTTTTTGGGTTTTTTGTTACAGTTTTGATTATTTTATTCAATATTTATTAAACTACAACTACCACAACCACTGACTGGAATAAAGAGAAATCCTAAGTCTCACAATGATTGCTACAAAATAAATGAATAGATTAGTATAATCTCTCACTACATAAATGATTTTAGTTTACTGTAAAACTAGGGGAGAGAGCATCAGCTGTTAGGAGGGAGGACAAGACTTCCTGTCTGCCCTCCAAAATAAAACTTCATCCTGACACAGGCAGTAAAACTATTGTTTTTAGATACAACAATAAGACGCGTACTTACTGTGTCCAAACTGTAAAGGTTACAAAAGACTATGATTCCATCCCTGAGCTGCAGCGTTGCATCCTGGGAAAGCTGGGTCAGTTGTCCCTCCCCCATTGTCAGAACTGGTCCAGACGACGGGAATGTCGTTAACCATTCATGTCTGATCAATTTCAAATGTTTAGTGACTTTCAGATCAAGTTAAAACATAAAACATAAAAAACTGTTTAAAATCAGTCTCTCAGTTATTCTGTGTAAATGTACTGTATCACCAATACATCACCAATCAATCATTCTAATTGATTAGAAACAATCAGCATCAAGTCTTTAGTTATATCTGTTCTGCCAGGGTAGAGTTGAATATAATAATTAGATTTGATTATGGAGCATTGATATGTGTTACTGTTAACGTTACTGTTCTAACGTTACTGTTCTAACGTTACTGTTCTAACGTTACTGTTCTAACGTTACTGTTCTAACGTTACTGTTCTAACGTTAATGTTCTAACGTTACTGTTCTAACGTTACTGTTCTAACGTTACTATTCTAACGTTAATGTTCTAACATTAATGTTCTAACGTTAATGTTCTAACGTTTCTGTTCTAACGTTACTGTTATAACGTTAATGTTCTAACGTTTCTGTTCTAACGTTACTGTTATAACGTTTCTGTTCTAACGTTAATGTTCTAACATTAATGTTATAACGTTAATGTTCTGTTTCTGTTCTAACGTTACTGTTCTAACGTTACTGTTATAACGTTTCTGTTCAAACGTTACTGTTCTAACGTTAATGTTATAACGTTAATGTTCTAACGTCACTGTTCTAACGTTACTGTTATAACGTTTCTGTTCAAACGTTACTGTTCTAACGTTAATGTTCTGTTTCTGTTCTAACGTTACTGTTCTAACGTTACTGTTCTAACGTTACTGTTCTAACGTTACTGTTCTAACGTTAATGTTCTGTTTCTGTTCTAACGTTACTGTTCTAACGTTACTGTTCTAACGTTAATGTTCTAACGTTTCTGTTCTAACGTTACTGTTATAACGTTAATGTTATAACGTTAATGTTCTAATGTTACTGTTAACGTTACTGTTCTAACGTTACTGTTCTAACGTTACTGTTCTAACGTTAATGTTATAACGTTAATGTTCTAACGTTACTGTTCTAACGTTACTGTTCTAACGTTACTGTTCTAACGTTACTGTTCTAACGTTACTGTTCTAACGTTAATGTTCTGTTTCTGTTCTAACGTTACTGTTCTAACGTTACTATTCTAACGTTAATGTTCTAACATTAATGTTCTAACGTTAATGTTCTAACGTTTCTGTTCTAATGTCACTGTTCTAACATTACTGTTATAACGTTAATGTTCTAATGTTACTGTTAACGTTACTGTTCTAACATTACTGTTCTAACGTTAATGTTATAACGTTAATGTTCTAACGTTTCTGTTCTAACGTTTCTGTTCTAACGTTAATGTTCTAACGTCTCTGTTCTAACGTCACTGTTCTAACGTTACTGTTCTAATGTTTCTGTTATAACGTTTCTGTTCTAACGTCACTGTTCTAACGTTACTGTTATAACGTTTCTGTTCAAACGTTACTGTTCTAACGTTAATGTTCTAACGTTAATGTTCTAACATTAATGTTCTAACGTTACTGTTCTAACGTTACTGTTCTAACGTTAATGTTCTAACGTCTCTGTTCTAACGTTACTGTTCTAACGTTACTGTTCTAATGTTTCTGTTATAACGTTTCTGTTCTAACGTCACTGTTCTAACGTTACTGTTATAACGTTTCTGTTCAAACGTTACTGTTCTAACGTTAATGTTCTAACGTTAATGTTCTAACATTAATGTTCTAACGTTACTGTTCTAACGTTACTGTTCTAACGTTAATGTTCTAACATTAATGTTCTAACGTTACTGTTCTAACGTTACTGTTCTAACGTTACTGTTCTAACGTTACTGTTCTAACGTTAATGTTCTGTTTCTGTTCTACGTTACTGTTCTAACGTTACTGTTCTAACGTTAATGTTCTAACATTAATGTTCTAACGTTAATGTTCTAACGTTTCTGTTCTAACGTTACTGTTATAACGTTAATGTTCTAACGTTTCTGTTCTAACGTTACTGTTATAACGTTTCTGTTCTAACGTTACTGTTCTAACGTTAATGTTCTAACATTAATGTTATAACGTTAATGTTCTAACATTAACGTTATAACGTTAATGTTCTAACATTAAGTTATAACGTTAATCTTCTGTTTCTGTTCTAACGTTACTGTTTCTAACGTTAATGTTCTAACATTAATGTTCTAACGTTAATGTTCTAACGTTACTGTTATAACGTTAATGTTCTAACATTAATGTTATAACGTTAATGTTCTGTTTCTGTTCTAACGTTACTGTTCTAACGTTACTGTTATAACGTTTAATGTTCTACGTTTCTGTTCTAACGTTACTGTTATAACGTTTCTGTTCTAACGTTTTCTGTTCTAACGTTAATGTTCTAACGTTTCTGTTCTAAACGTTACTGTCTATAACGTTAATGTTCTAACGTTAATGTTTCTAACGTTAATGTTTCTAACGTTTCTGTTCTACGTTACTGTTCTAATATTAATGTTCTACGTTTCTGTTATAACGGTTCTGTTCAAACGTTACTGTTCTAACGGTTCATGTTATAACGTTTCTTCTGTTATAACGTTTCTGTTCTAACGTCACTGTTCTAACGTTACTGTTCTATACGTTACTGTTATAACGTTTCTGTTCAAACGTTACTGTTTCTAACGTTACTGTTCTAACGTTAACTGTTCTAACAGGTCATGTTCTAACATAGAATGTTCTAACGTTAACTGTTCTAACTTACGTTTCTGTTCTAACGTTAATGTTCTAACGTTACTGTTCTAACGTATGTTCTAAACGTTCTGTTTCAAACCGTTAATGTTCTACGTAACGTATACTGTTCTAACGTTAATGTTCTTACGTTACTGTTATAACGTTTCTGTTATAACGTCACTGTTCTAACGTTACTGTTATAACGTTTCTGTTCAAACGTTACTGTTCTAACGTTAATGTTCTAACGTTAATTGTTCTAACATTAATGTTCTAACGTTACTGTTCTAACGTTACTGTTCTAACGTTAATGTTCTGTTTCTGTTCTAACGTTCCTGTTCTAACGTTACTTATTCTAACGTTAATGTTCTAACATTAATGTTCTAACGTTAATGTTCTAACGTTCTGTTCTAATGTCACTGTTCTAACATTACTGTTATAACGTTAATGTTCTAATGTTACTGTTTAACGTTACTGTTCTAACATTACGTTCTAACGTTTAATTTTATAACGTTAATGTTCTAACTTTCTGTTCAACGTTTTCTGTTCTAACGTTAATGTTCTAACGTCTCTGTTCTAAACGTCACTGTTCTAAACGTTACTGTTCTAATGTTTCTGTTATAACTTTCTGTTCTAACGTCACTGTTTCTAACGTTACTGTATAAACTTTCTGTTCAAACTTTACTGTTCTAACACGTTAATGTTCTAACGTTAATTTCTAACATTAATGTTCTACGTTACTGTTCTAACGTTCTGTTCTAACGTTAATGTTTCTAACGTCTCTGTTCTAACGTTACTGTTCTAACTTCTGTTCTAATGGTTTCTGTTATAACGTTTCTGTTCTAACGTCACTGTTCTAACGTTACTGTTATAACGTTTCTGTTCAAACGTTACTGTTCTAACGTTAATGTTCTAACGTTAATGTTCTAACATTAATGTTCTAACGTTACTGTTCTAACGTTACTGTTCTAACGTTTACTGTTCTAACGTTAATGTTCTGTTTCTGTTCTAACGTACTGTTCTAACGTTACTGTTCTAACGTTAATGTTCTAACATTAATGTTCTAACGTAATGTTTTCTAAACGTTTCTGTTCTAACGTTTTACTGTTATAACGTTATGTTCTAACGTTTCTGTTCTAACTTACTGTTATAACGTTTCTGTTTCTAACGTACGTCTATTCTACGTTAATGTTCTAACATTAGTTATACGTTCATGTTCAACATTACGTTATAAACTTATGTTCTAACATTAACTTTATAAACGTTAATGTTTGTTTCTGTTCTAACGTTACTGTTCTAACGTTCTGTTCTAACGTTAATGTTCTAAACATTAATGTTCTAACGTTAATGTTTTCTAAACGTTACTGTTATAACGTTAATGTTCTAACTTAATGTTATAACGTTAATGTTCTGTTTCTGTTCTAACGTTACGTTTCTAACGTTACTGTTATAACGTTAATGTTCTAACGTTTCTGTTCTAACGTTACTGTTATAACGTTTCTGTTCTAACGTTTCTGTTCTAACGTTAATGTTCTAACTTTCTGTTCTAACGTTACTGTTCTAACTTTAATGTTCTAACGTTAATGTTCTAACGTTAATGTTCTAACGTTTCTTCGTCTAACGTTACTGTTCTAATATTAATGTTCTAACGTTTTCTGTTATAACGTTTCTGTTCAAACGTTACTGTTCTAACGTTAATGTATAACGTTTCTGTTATAACGTTTCTGTTCTAACGTCACTGTTCTACGTTACTGTTTCTAACGTTATGTTATAACGTTCTGTTCAAACGTTACTGTTCTACTAACGTTACTGTTATAACGTTAATGTTCTAACATTAATGTTCTAACGTTAATGTTTCTAACGTTAACTGTTCACTAACGTTTCTTTCTGTTCGTAACGTTAATGTTCTAACGTTCCTGTTCTAACGTTAAGTTCTAACGTTCTGTTCTACGTTAATGTTCTAACGTTACTTGTTCTAACGTTAATGTTCTTACGTTACGTTATAACGTTTCTGTTATAACGTTTCTGTTCAACGTTACTGTTCTAACGTACTGTTCGTATAACGTTACGGTTACCGTTACGTTCTAACGTTACTGTTATAACGTTACTGTTTATAAACGTTTCTGTTCTAAAACGTTTCTTTCTACTAGTCTTCTGTTTCTAAACGTTCCTGTTCTAACGTTACTGTTCTAACGTTAATGTTCTAACGTTACTGTTATACGTTTCTGTTCTAACGTTTCTGTTCTAAACGTTACTGTTCTAACGTTACTGTTATAACGTTACTGTTATAACGTTTCTGTTCTAACGTTCTGTTCTAACGGTTACTGTTCTAACGTCACTGTTCTAACGTTAATGTTCTAACGTTAATGTTCTAACGTTAATGTTCTAACATTATTGTTCTAACGTTAATGTTCTAACGTTACTGTTCTAACGTTAATGTTCTAACGTTACTGTTCTAACGTTAATGTTCTAACGTTAATGTTCTAACGTTTCTGTTCTAACGTTACTGTTCTAACGTTAATGTTCTAACGTTTCTGTTCTAACGTTACTGTTCTAACGTTACTGTTATAACGTTTCTGTTCTAACGTTTCTGTTCTAACGTTAATGTTCTCACGTTACTGTTCTAACGTTAATGTTCTAACGTTAATGTTCTAACGTTTCTGTTCTAACGTTACTGTTCTAACGTTAATGTTCTAACGTTACTGTTCTAACGTTACTGTTCTAACGTTACTGTTATAACGTTTCTGTTCTAACGTTTCTGTTCTAACGTTAATGTTCTCACGTTACTGTTCTAACGTTAATGTTCTAACGTTAATGTTCTAACGTTTCTGTTCTAACGTTACTGTTCTAACGTTACTGTTCTAACGTTACTGTTATAACGTTTCTGTTCTAACGTTTCTGTTCTAACGTTAATGTTCTCACGTTACTGTTCTAACGTTAATGTTCTAACGTTAATGTTCTAACGTTTCTGTTCTAACGTTACTGTTCTAACGTTAATGTTCTAACGTTTCTGTTCTAACGTTACTGTTCTAACGTTACTGTTCTAACGTTACTGTTATAACGTTTCTGTTCTAACGTTTCTGTTCTAACGTTACTGTTCTAACGTTAATGTTCTAACGTTACTGTTCTAACGTTACTGTTCTAACGTTTCTGTTCTAACGTTACTGTTCTAACGTCACTGTTCTAACGTTACTGTTCTAACGTTAATGTTCTAACGTTAATGTTCTAACATTATTGTTCTAACGTTAATGTTCTAACGTTACTGTTCTAACGTTAATGTTCTAACGTTACTGTTCTAACGTTAATGTTCTAACGTTAATGTTCTAACGTTTCTGTTCTAACGTTACTGTTCTAACGTTAATGTTCTAACGTTTCTGTTCTAACGTTACTGTTCTAACGTTACTGTTCTAACGTTACTGTTATAACGTTTCTGTTCTAACGTTACTGTTCTAACGTTAATGTTCTAACATTAATGTTATAACGTTAATGTTCTAACATTAATGTTATAATGTTAATGTTCTGTTTCTGTTCTAACGTTACTGTTCTAACGTTACTGTTCTAACGTTAATGTTCTAACATTAATGTTCTAACGTTAATGTTCTAACGTTACTGTTATAACGTTAATGTTCTAACATTAATGTTATAACGTTAATGTTCTGTTTCTGTTCTAACGTTACTGTTCTAACGTTACTGTTATAACGTTAATGTTCTAACGTTTCTGTTCTAACGTTACTGTTATAACGTTTCTGTTCTAACGTTTCTGTTCTAACGTTAATGTTCTAACGTTTCTGTTCTAACGTTACTGTTCTAACGTTAATGTTCTAACGTTAATGTTCTAACGTTAATGTTCTAACGTTTCTGTTCTAACGTTACTGTTCTAATATTAATGTTCTAACGTTTCTGTTCTAATGTCAATGTTCGAACGTTAATGTTCTAACGTTTCTGTTCTAACGTTAATGTTCTAACGTTTCTGTTCTAACGTTACTGTTCTAATGTTAATGTTCTAACGTTACTGTTCTAACATTACTGTTCTAACGTTAATGTTCTAACGTTAATGTTATAACGTTTCTGTTATAACGTTTCTGTTCTAACGTCACTGTTCTAACGTTAATGTTATAACGTTTCTGTTATAACGTTTCTGTTCTAACGTCACTGTTCTAACGTTACTGTTCTAACGTTACTGTTATAACGTTTCTGTTCAAACGTTACTGTTCTAACGTTACTGTTCTAACGTTAATGTTCTAACATTAAGATTTCTACGTTAATGTTCTAACGTTACTGTTTCTAACGTTTCTGTTCTAACGTTAATGTTCTAACGTTACTGTTCTAACGTAATGTTCTAACGTTTCTGTTCTAACGTTATGTTCTAACGTTACTGTTCTAACGTTAATGTTCTTACGTTACTGTTTATAACGTTTCTGTTATAACGTTCTGTTCTAACGTTACTGTTCTAACGTTACTGTTATAACGTTACTGTTATAACGTTACTGTTCTAACGTTACTGTTATAACGTTACTGTTATAACGTTTCTGTTCTAACGTTTCTGTTCTAACGTTTCTGTTCTAACGTTACTGTTCTAACGTTAATGTTCTAACGTTACTGTTATAACGTTTCTGTTCTAACGTTTCTGTTCTAACGTTACTGTTCTAACGTTACTGTTATAACGTTACTGTTATAACGTTTCTGTTCTAACGTTTCTGTTCTAACGTTTCTGTTCTAACGTTACTGTTCTAACGTCACTGTTCTAACGTTAATGTTCTAACGTTAATGTTCTAACGTTTCTGTTCTAACGTTTCTGTTCTAACGTTTCTGTTCTAACGTTACTGTTCTAACGTTACTGTTCTAACGTTACTGTTCTAACGTTAATGTTCTAACGTTAATGTTCTAACGTTAATGTTCTCACGTTACTGTTCTAACGTTAATGTTCTAACGTTACTGTTCTAACGTTACTGTTCTAACGTTAATGTTCTAACGTTACTGTTATAACGTTTCTGTTCTAACGTTTCTGTTCTAACGTTTCTGTTCTAACGTTACTGTTCTAACGTCACTGTTCTAACGTTACTGTTCTAACGTTAATGTTCTAACGTTAATGTTCTAACATTATTGTTCTAACGTTAATGTTCTCACGTTACTGTTCTAACGTTAATGTTCTAACGTTACTGTTCTAACGTGACTATTCTAACGTTTCTGTTCTAACGTTAATGTTCTAACGTTAATGTTCTAACGTTAATGTTGTAATGTTACTGTTCTAATGTTAATGTTCTAACGTTACTGTTTTTAACGTTAATGTTCTAACGTTACTGTTCTAACGTGACTGTTTCTAACGTTTCTGTTCTAACGTTACTGTTCTAACGGTACTGTTCTAACGTTACTGTTCTAAACGTCACTGTTCTGTTTTCTGTTTTAACGTTAATGTTCTAACGTTACTGTTCTAACGTGACTGTTCTAACGTTTCTGTTCTAACGTTACTGTTCTAACGTTACTGTTCTAACGTTACTGTTCTAATGTCACTGTTCTGTTTCTGTTCTAGCGTTACTGTTCTAACGTTAATGTTCTAACGTTACTGTTCTAACGTTAATGTTCTAACGTTACTGTTCTAACGTGACTATTCTAACGTTTCTGTTCTAACGTTAATGTTCTAACGTTAATGTTCTAACGTTAATGTTGTAACGTTACTGTTCTAATGTTAATGTTCTAACGTTACTGTTTTAACGTTAATGTTCTAACGTTACTGTTCTAACGTGACTGTTCTAACGTTTCTGTTCTAACGTTAATGTTCTAACGTCACTGCTCTAACGTGACTGTTCTAACGTTAATGTTCTAACGTTAATGTTCTAACGTTAATGTTCTAACGTTTCTGTTCTAACGTTAATGTTCTAACGTTAATGTTCTAACGTCACTGCTCTAACGTTACTGTTCTAACGTTAATGTTCTAACGTTAATGTTCTAACGTTAATGTTCTAACGTTAATGTTCTAACGTTACTGTTCTAATGTTAATGTTCTAACGTTACTGTTTTAACGTTAATGTTCTAACGTTACTGTTTTAACGTTACTGTTCTAACGTTACTGTTCTAACGTTAATGTTCTAACGTTACTGTTCTAATGTCACTGTTCTAACGTTAATGTTCTAACGTTAATGTTCGAAACGGTTCTGTTCTAACGTTACTGTTTTAACGTTAATGTTCTAACGTTACTGTTTTAACGTTACTGTTCTAACGTTACTGTTCTAACGTTAATGTTCTAACGTTTCATGATCCACACATATGAGCAAAACACTTATTTTATTATAAACATGTAAAAAAAATAAATAAAACTATGTACATACTGCAAATTAAACTTTAAAAACAAATATAAAAATATATAATTTACATAAATAGTTTTTATTTTTAATATTGCAGTCACAGGTCATTATTCCAGAACCCTAAATGGAGCTTTTTTGTAGTGTGTGTAGTTTGCAAAGGGTTAGTGTAGTTAGTGTACACTGGTCCAGGCAGTACATCTCCAGGTGGACACTCAGACACTGGTCCAGAGTTCTTCATTTGGGTTGGCATGAGTCAGCAGTTCAGGCAGGTTGCCCTCTGTCCTGGATGTCCAGCATCAGCCCTGGTAGGCGGGTCACCACTGATTGGAGAACCTCCCTCCTGGCTCAGATGTTGTAAAGATGTCTAGAAATGGATGAAGAACATGTGTTGACATGACTCGACTCATTCACTCATTCATATAAACAGGTTTTTAACTAAAATACACCTCAGCTGTGCTGGCAGCTCTAAGCTCCTCCCTCAGAACTTCACTACGACCTGATGCCTTCACCTCTTGGTCGTGCACTTTTCCATGACTCATCAGAGTCTGGGCTGAGGAACATTGTCCTCCTCTGAAGTTTCCTCCATTTGTGCCACTCCTTCCAGAGTCCATTCAAAATCCTGAAACAAAAACATTAGGAACAAAAATAATAATAATAATAATAACTTTAGTAATCTTCAATAGATGTTAGATTCTATTATATTATAATACCAGTTTGGTTTTCTCATATTAATTTGTTATGGGAAAGTGCTATTCATACCATTTATATTGTCTAATAATGGAAACTGTTTAAAAAAATGATCACAGTGCCAGTTTGTTACTAAGCTTTATCCAATGTTATAAATATTATCTACGTTAATAATTATCACAGTCAGAAATGAGTTACAGCCACAAAACCAAATGTAAAATATAACATTGATGGCAGGTACATTAGCTTCACTTACGAGTCATAAAGTTACCAGACCTTCAGCAAAGCTAAGGTCAGAACATTGTTGGTATTTTCTACAGTGAATGGAACAAAAGGAAGGATTGACTTTGTGGATGCTCCTCACTGAGGTTGTTCTGAGTTGTTGTTGTTGTCATTTTCTCCATGTTTCTGTGTTTCCAACACAAACAACAGATGTGCTGTCGTGTCATGAGATATATGTTGTTGGAGAGTATGGAGGCTATATTAAATAATTGTTTATGTTTCTTTAATGGTGATTTTGTTAGATGGCTAAATGCTTGTTCATGTGGATCTTGTTGGGTTTTTTCTCTATTATTATGAATTTTATATTTTGATAAGTGCATTGAGATGACTGTTGTAAATTGTGCTATACAAATAAAGTTGAATTTAATTTGAATGTAATTGAATTAACACTTGCCAGTAGAAATATATGGAATTGTCATTGGTGGTCTCCATTTGCAACGCCCTGCCTACCCAACCCTAGTGGTCACGGAACGTCACTGCAGATGTAGGTACGTATCTGACGTGGTTCTGTGGAAGCATGCATGAGAACAAAAATGACAAACACCCCAAAAGACAAAAAACAAACACATCATCATTAAGAAGAAAGAAAATAAAACAATGGTTGGATAAATTAAGCTGTAATGGTTTTATTTTAAGTTCTAAACAATATTTACATTTATTTTTTCATTTAGATGTTTACATTTCTTTTTAAAAACAATTACATTTACCACTTTATAATAGTATTCATATTTATTTTGTTGCAATGAGTGATTTTATTATTTATATTTGTATTAATGTTTAACTTGAATTGTTTTTTGTTTTGAAAGAAAATGTGTTTTTACATTTGTTAGAAACCCTGCTCTACTGGGTGTGACGTCACATCCAGGAACGTAGTCTAAGGTTTCGTTTATGAGAAATAAAACCAGTTTGATCCCCTTCACAGTGAGTCTGGATGTGAAGCTGCTCCACTGACTTTGGTTTAAAGACATTTATCAAAGGTAAGAACTTAAAGTGTGACTGTAACCATTGTTCTGCTGTTAAACATCCAACTACCATCCAACCTGATCGATGGTTGGATGTTTTTAAATAACCATAGTTTTCCAGTTTATGTTCATGTTTTCAATGCTTTGTTCACAGAGAGAAAATAAAAACAGTTGCTAGTTTAATCTCAGTGAATAAAGGAAATAAGGTTTCAGATTACAGGAAGTAGAAATATTAACTATTAATGTGACTAAATGTATATATAAACCTGTGTTCAGGTTAGGGACGTAACGGTTCCCAGTATCACGGTTAATCACGGTAGAATTTATGACAGTGAAGGTTACCGTTTATGTTTTAATTACCATGGTAACCGCCGCAGTAGATAACCACGGTGTGAAAAACTCGTGATATACTGTCTCCCTACGCATGCGCAGTGTGCAACATGGCAGATATACTAGTGTATTTTTCTGCTTTCAGAGGATTGAATGAAAATCATCAGTGTTTCTCCCCTAAACACACACACACACACGCACACACACACACACACACACACACACGCACACACACACACACACGCACACGCACGCACACACGCACACACGCACACGCACGGTAAAGAAAAATAATCTGTGTTTATGATGTTTGATCAAATTCAAATTTTCCAAACTTTACTTCAGATAATTCATCCAGTTTTATTCCTGTTTGTCAGGGTCTGTCGGTGACAATCTCCGCCTCTCATTGGCTGCTGGGCGGGGTTACACCCTGGACAGGGCGCCAGTCCACTTCAGATATCAATACATACATACATACATATATATATATTTACGTAACATAATATAATGTAATATAATATAATAAATATAATATAATATAATTTAATTAATTATAATATAATATAATATAATATAATATAATAAATATAATATAATATAATTAATTATAATATAATAATATAATATAATATAATAGAGTATAGTATAATTTATTAATTTAATATAATATAAATAATATAGTATAATATAATATAATTTTTATAATATAATATAATATAGAAGATAATTTAATTATTAAATTAATAATAAAGAATATAATAGAAATTGAATTAATTATAATATAAATAAATATAATATAATATAATTAATTAATAATTATAATTAATATAAGATATATAAATATAATATAATATAAGATAATTTTTAATTAATTATAATATAATATAATATAATATATATAATATATAAATATAATATAATATAAGATAATATATATACTCCGGACCTAAACTGTGTTGAGGTTTAAGAAATTTTAAATCTTTAATGCTAATGGTTGATGAAACGTTCTAAACCAAAGAGAATGAGTTTCTACCTGTTGTCTTCAACACATTGTGATACATTTAGTTCTGGGTCAGAACATTTGTGTTGTGTAGGACAGAGAACGTAGAACACAAGTAAATGTCACTGGTTGATTATTTTAATATTCACTCAATCTACAATATATAAGAGACGTAGTCTAGAAGTAAAGGTTGTGTAACATATAAACAAGGAAGTGTTTGTGACTTCCTGTGTGCTTCAGTGTGTATCCACTACGTCAGAGCCCCGCCCCCTACCTACCACGTGGTCAGTATCTGAGGAAAAGCCTGGTTTTGTTGATCTAATCAATGAAGTCAAATAAGGAAGATGTGAAAAATAAATGAAAATAAAATAGTTATAATTGTAAAATGAGAGGAAAACAGGCTGTAACACATTATTATTAGTGCACATGTTGTCCTCTGGAGGGCGCTCTACTACTGTATAATGATCAGTTTGATTTCAGTCAATAATGACAATGTGAGAAAAGTGTTTTCATCTGAACTCAATAATTCACCTGAACTACGTTATGAAATATTCACACCACGGTTATAGTGACCATAATATCACAGTTATTGATATACCGCAGTATTTTTAAAATGTTGAAAAAACACTGATAATTGAAATAATTTCACCAAAATGTATATTTAATAGATTTGTTATATTTTAAAGTCTTAACAATAACAACTGAACAAAACACTGCAAAGTATAAAAAACTTTACCCTAAAAAATACAGTAAATAAAAAATACTTATCAAAACTGTTCAACATTAACAGTGTGTGTTAATGTGTGTGTGTGTTTATGCGTGTGTGTGTGTGTGTTAATGTGTGTGCGTGTGTGTGCATGTGTGTGTTTATGTGCGTGAGGGTGTGAGTGTGTGTGTGTGTGTGTGTTTGTGTGTGTGTGTGTGTGTGTTTGTGTGTGTGTGTGTGTGTGTTTATGTGTGTGTGTTCATGTGCGTGTTCATGTGTGTGTGTGTGTGTGAATGTGTGTGTGTGTGTGTGTGTGTGTGTGCGTTTATGTGTGTGTGTTTATGTGCGTGAGTGTGTGTGGTTGTGTGTTGTGTGTGTTAACGTGTGTTTTGTGTGTGTGTGTTTTATGTGTGTGTGTTCATGTGCGTGTTCATGGTGTGTGTGTGTGTGTGAATGTGTGTGTGTGTGTGTGTGTGCGTTTATGTGTGTGTGTTTATGTGCGTGAGTGAGTGTGTGTGTGTGTGTTCATGTGTGTGTATGTGTGTGTGTGTGTGTGTGTGCGTTTATGTGTGTGTGTTTATGTGCGTGAGTGAGTGTTGTGTGTGTGTGTGTGTGTGTGTGTGTGTGTGTGTGTGGTGTTGTCTTTAGGAAGTTTAAGGAGAAAATAAAAGTTCACACTGTAAATGAAAACTCCAATAAATGTCTATGTTTAACAGCAAATATACATTGTGTTTAATTATAAATCAGGACAAACTACTAACTAGTGTATCACAGTGGTATGTAAATGTGCTGCTGATGATGACGTCACAGTGGGTGTTTCCGTCCGGCCACGCCCAGGATAAAGGACGAGGAACAGATACCTTTGACCAACGACTGCGTGTTTTCACTGTTTTGCACTTTTGAAACTCGGAGGAACCATTAGTGTTAGTTATTCTACGGCACCGCCATCTTTGTTTTGGTTAGACGACGCATCGGCGCGCATATTTTGCGTCGACGTCATTGATTACGTCATTGCGTCGTCATGGCCCTGGTGCCGTGCGCCTCGTCCTCCTTCAGTAGGGATGGGCGATATTGACTAAAAAAATAATTCCGATAAAGTTTTGTATTATCACGATAACAATAAAAACCACGATAAATAAAAGTTATTAATAAATACATTTTAAAAATCACAACTTAGTGTAAACAGGTTCTTTACAAACACAAATAAATGTGAATACATCAACATTAGACATATTTAAAGAAAAGGCTACAATATCTGCTGACTCATAGAGTTCATGAGCTGATATTTTATGGAATATATTGTACACAATGAAATGAAAATTTAATTAAATTATTTTCTAAAAAAAATAAATAAATAAATAAAAAAATCACAAATAACTCCAATAGTGTTTTTACTGCTGATGAATCTTGTTTATTTCATATTTGACAATGAGTTACATAAAGTTATGATTAATAAATAACTCTGATTTTCTATAATCAAACCAGATCAAGCTGATGATGTAATCATTCAGTATATTTACTGTAATAATCAATAGTTACATTAGTCTAATGGGACCAGCTTTGTCTGTGAACACATGAAGTATCATTAAAAAATATTGTGTTTCACAAATTGGGACGGATTAATAGTGACATTATTATTTATGTTAATATTTATTTCACACAACGTGTGACATGTTTAGTTTTTATTCTTCTATAAAGTGTTAAATCTGATCATAAACTAATCTATAATCTGTGGTTTTATGACGTGTTCTTTTTATTTGGTCTATTATTCCTTATATTTAGTGGTTAGCATTAGCTCTTAGCCCAGTCTGTGTGTCTGTGTGTTAGCTTAGCATAGTTAGCTTTAGTTGAGTGTCCAGTTCATAATGGTTGCTACAGGTTCATCTCTGTCCCTGTGTTTGTAGAACTTTAGGTGGATCTGATGGAGGAACTAGGATGTCAATGTCTATTCTATTCTGCCTAAAATTGCCTGGCCCCGACCATAGCTGAGCAGAAGCTATAATCCCAGGATACTGAACAACACATCTGATGTGCATCCATGTGTTAACCTCATTAGACGTTCATTTATTTATTCATTTATTTATTCAGTTCATTTCCGACATGGTTGCATTCACAGAAATTCACTTTGACATTCAGAGCAAAATCACATCATTGTTTTTTTTTGTCTTTTTTTCATGCCGGAAAGGGCGACGGAAAAAAGCATTATGCTTATCCAGATCCGTCCCCTGATTTGAACACAGATAATTTTACATCCAACCTCGTTTCTTCCCTTTTTTTTTTTTTTTGTTTTTTGTCCTTTTTTTTGTGATGTGTTCTCGTCTGCAGTCATTGTTCCTGTTGTTACTCCTCTTCACTGTCTTTTTTCTCCGTATTTCCTCGGGCTTTCTTTTCCAGTCGTTGTTTACGTTCCTCCAACTCTCCAAACGTAAAGTTCTTCTTCTCTCGGAGAACCTTCATATCCTCTGAAAGTCGCCTCAGCTTACGATCCATCAGAAAGGCACATACACAGACACATACCCCCATCATTAGCAGGCCAAAGATCATGACTCCTAGCAGATAGATGTCCTGTAGAGTTCAATGAAGAGTTGACTTGAGATCTGTATGCATGTAGAAATGTCCTCCTCATTTTCTCCTTAAATTGTTTCAGATTATCTGACTGTTGTGTCTCTGCGTCAAGGCTGTTCCAGAGGTTCATGGCTCTATACACAGTACTATGTTTGCCAACGTTTGATATGACCCTGTTTGGTCTAAACACATTATTATGTCTGAATTCATAGGGATTTTGATTGTATGTGAAACGTTTTTGTATTTGATGTGGTAGTTTATTTGATGCTGGTAATCAAGGTCGCGTTATCAGACGGGAGTATAGCATTCCCAGAGCTCTGAAAAACACGTCCGTTCTCTTCCTTGGCTCAGGAAGAATGAGAATTTACAGGACAAAACTCTTCTGTTTGTAACCTGTGCTGATGAATTATTATTTCAGGGATGATGAACTTCATTTGAAGAAGAAAAAAAACTACAATGGCTGAAGGAAATGACAGAGATGTAAGTAAACATGATTAAATTAATAACTCACCTGTTTTAGCATTTAACACTGTTTCCTGTTTGTTTACTGATTTATATTTCTTTGTTTTCATCACTGTTATTGTTGTTTTAACCTGTAAAGTGTCTTTGAGTGTATTATTATTATTATTATTATTAATATTATTATTATTATAAATTAGTGGTGTGTGGTTAAACTCAGATGTTTGGACAGGACACTGAACTCTCAGACTATCATGATAAATGAACTGAAAAGTAAACAAGATGCTACTTTGGATGTATTCAAATCAATCTTGGAAAGAATGGAGAAGATGTGTCTGTTAATTACTGTTGATCCACTAATACTGGATCACTGTGACCAGAGGTGTGTTCCATAAAGGAGGTTCAACAAACTCTGAGTCTATCCATAAACTCTGAGTATCTGATTTTATTACAGCTGGTATGAAGTGGATCAATCAACCCTGAGTATGTAAACCTTGGGTTACTAAGATAAGATAAGATAAGATAATCCTTTACTGATCTCACAATGGAGAAATTCACTAGTTACATTTGGCATTAAGTAAGATCACTCAGGGTGTGCAGAATAGACAATAAATGTCTAATGTGAACATGTGCCATAAAAAGCCATCATCAATGGATCAAAGATAACACAAACTACCATGGCAACCACCTGGAGGAGAGTGATTTATTCACCCTGATGGTGAAATAATCAGGTGTTTATAGAGATATATGAGCCTGTTCTAAATGTGTTCACACAGAACGTCACTTCAGAGACAATAGTTGCTAAATCGTACGTGATTAGTCGTGCTTTTTGGTCGCTTCATCAATTCATCGCTCCAGTGACGTAACGACTGGGGAATAATAATAATATTATTTGTCTGTGGGGGCGGGGCATCATCACTGAGGGCTGATCACTGTACGTTTACAGCTCTTATCATAGACAGCTCCACCTGTACTTACAGTTTAAATGATCAACTCATAGAGTTTATAAAGGATGAGTTCACTCACAATATAATGATAATTTAAAAGGTGTATTTAGGGAGTATTCCACTTTCTTTGGCCCCAGTAAGTAGAGGAAGTCCCGCCCTCTCACTGTAGTGGCTATAGAGACAGTAACGCTGTCTGACATCATTTATATTGATTTTTAATGTAATGTAGTCGTCAGAGTCGTCTAAAAAACAGTCATTAAAAAGATGACTGAGTTTGGATTCAAACCCTCAACGTTTCCTTACCCGCTGCCCCACCGTAATACACAACTGATGGTGACTATACATACACCTGTATTACAGTACAAAACAATGTCACAATGTAGAGCCTTAAATATGTATTACTTTAAATTTACATTATCCACAGGTTTGTATCCAGTCAACTTTACTACAGACGTCAGTAGATGTTTTAATGTAGATCAACCTCTCAGTGTGTTTCACTAAATGATCTACATCTACAATGTTAGAAAGAAAACTACAGATTGATTAAAAAACACCTAAAGCAGCATAACATTAGTAATGTGATGTCACTAATGTGTGTCAGAGAACAGTGTCATGGTTCATTAAAGTGTTCCTTAAGAAGCAATGTTCAGGTGGGCGGAGCCAGGTAGAAACCCAGAGTTTCTTAGACAAAACCTGCCAGGAAGCAGGAGAAGTTCATGGAGAATGTTACCACGGCAACAGACTCAGAGAAGAACATACCTCGCTTTCTGGAATGGGATACTCTGAGTTTGAACATAACCTGCTTTATGGAATAACCCTCTGGACTTCAAGGCTACTGGAAATAATGCTAACCTGTAACAAGCACAATTTATTATCACTGATTGGCCTCCACAACACGCCAACTATAGGATGTGTCCAATCTTTTCATTTAGATGTTTACATTTCTTTTTAAAAACAATTACATTTACCACTTTATAATAGTATTCATATTTATTTTGTTGCAATGAGTGATTTTATTATTTATATTTGTATTAATGTTTAACTTGAATTGTTTTTTGTTTTGAAAGAAAAATGTGTTTTTACATTTGTTAGAAACCTGCTCTACTGGGTGTGACGTCACATCCAGGAACGTAGTCTAAGGTTTCGTTTATGAGAAATAAAACCAGTTTGATCCCCTTCACAGTGAGTCTGGATGTGAAGCTGCTCCACTGACTTTGGTTTAAAGACATTTATCAAAGGTAAGAACTTAAAGTGTGACTGTAACCATTGTTCTGCTGTTAAACATCCAACTACCATCCAACCTGATCGATGGTTGGATGTTTTTAAATAACCATAGTTTTCCAGTTTATGTTCATGTTTTCAATGCTTTGTTCACAGAGAGAAAATAAAAACAGTTGCTAGTTTAATCTCAGTGAATAAAGGAAATAAGGTTTCAGATTACAGGAAGTAGAAATATTAACTATTAATGTGACTAAATGTATATATAAACCTGTGTTCAGGTGAATTATTGAGTTCAGATGAAACACTTTTCTCACATTGTCATTATTGACTGAAATCAAACTGATCATTATACAGTAGTAGAGCGCCCTCCAGAGGACAACATGTGCACTAATAATAATGTGTTACAGCCTGTTTTCCTCTCATTTTACAATTATAACTATTTTATTTTCATTTATTTTTCACATCTTCCTTATTTGACTTCATTTGATTAGATCAACAAAACCAGGCTTTTCCTCAGATACTGACCACGTGGTAGGTAGGGGGCGGGGCTCTGACGTAGTGGATACACACTGAAGCACACAGGAAGTCACAAACACTTCCTTGTTTATATGTTACACAACCTTTACTTCTAGACTACGTCTCTTTATATATTGTAGATTGAGTGAATATTAAAATAATCAACCAGTGACATTTACTTGTGTTCTACGTTCTCTGTCCTACACAACACAAATGTTCTGACCCAGAACTAAATGTATCACAATGTGTTGAAGACAACAGGTAGAAACTCATTCTCTTTGGTTTAGAACGTTTCATCAACCATTAGCATTAAAAGATTTAAAATTCATTAACCTCAACACAGTTTAGGTCCTGATTATATTATATTATATTATATTATATTATATTATATTATATTATATTATATTATATTATATTATATTATATTATATTATATTATAATTAATTAATTATATTATATTATATTTATTATATTATATTATATTATATTATAA
This sequence comes from Gouania willdenowi, assembly GCF_900634775.1. Classification (NCBI taxonomy): domain Eukaryota; kingdom Metazoa; phylum Chordata; class Actinopteri; order Blenniiformes; family Gobiesocidae; genus Gouania; species Gouania willdenowi. The sequence goes on from NC_041064.1 coordinate 38,513,152, forward strand.
TTAAATTATATTATATTTATTATATTATATTATATTATATTAATAATTAAATTATATTATATTGATTATATATTATATTATATTATATTATACTTAATTAAATTATATATTATAATTATATAGAATTAATTATAAATTATATTATATTATATTATATTATATAAGTAATTAAATTATATTATATTTATTATATTATAATATTTATAATTAATTAAATTAATTAAATTTATTATATTATATTATATTATATTATAATTAATTAAATTATATAATAATATAGATTATATTATTAATTATATTATATTTATTATATTATATTATATTATATTATATTTATTTATATTATAGTTATATTATATTTATTAATATTATATTATATTATATTTATTATATTATATTATATTATATTATATTAGATCACTATGTAAAGCTCCACCCCTCCACTAGGGCAGTGATAAGGTCTCTGATGAAGATTAATTTATATATATAGTTGATACTGAAGTTGAGTTTAGAAAATTTTAATTTGATCAAACATCAAATGTGTGTGTGTTTGATCAGATTACATTAATTTCTAAAACTATCTCTGTTTTTATCAAAAACCTAAATCTCCCACAGTTTGTTGCTCATCTTCAGCCTGTTGTTAAAACCATCCACACACATTATTAATCGATCAATAATTGATCCTTCAGTGGATCAACATGTTTAACTCTAAACATAGACGTGTAAATTCTCACTAAACACATCTTTAATGTTCATCAAAACTAATTTTGGAATCATTGTTTGGAAAATATCAGAATTTTTTCTCAAACTCTATTTTTTTTCTTTTTTTTTAAATTACATCATTTATAATTTATCTCAATTAGAGACAAAACATAAAATATCATTTTTATGCATTTGTGTTTTTTTTTTCTTAATAATTGAGTTTTTGACAGTGGTTTGAAATCCTTCTTTAAACGTTAACGTTAGTGAATTAATGAAGCTAATTCCATGTGCTAATGCTAATTAGCTCAGTGATAGAAAGGAGGAAGTGTTTAACTTATTGATTTATTGTACGTTCAAGCCTCACTGATGTAAAATTCACATTAGAATTCAATGATATATACTGTAACTCAACAACCTCTGGATAAATCAGAACAAATTAATCTGTCAAAACTTGATGAAGATGACTGTAAGGCACTAGTGGAGAATATAACTAAAGAAGAAATAAAGTTTATTATTAAAAAGCTAAAAAATAATCACTCGCCCAGTGCTTTGAAAGTGAGCTCACTTCCATTTTACATTATGTTCAATTACGCGTTGAGTTCAAAAGACCCACAGAAACGTTAATTTCTGTCATACATGAAGATGGAAAAGATCCCACACAGTGCGCCTCCTACAGGCCAATTAGTTTATCATGTAACGATGTAAAAATGTGAAGAAGACTAATTAATAAACTCATTAATCTGGACCAGACAGGCTTTATACCTGGAAAGCTTGGAATGAAGATAACATCATGTCAGTCGCTGTAGAACGTCTCACCCATCGATGATGAGAAGGTATTTGATCTGATGGACTTGTTCTTGAAATGTGTTATCAGAGATGGGTTTTGATTTAATGATTGGTTTGATGTATTATACACAAATCCCACCTCCAAGTACGTGTAAATGGTTATAGATGGTCCCCCCCCTCCCCCCCAGGGTTGTGGATTGTCATCAATCCTGTTTGCTATTAGCAATGAACCTTTGGCTGAATTTATTAGGACCAATCCATTAATAATAGGTATATCAGATAAAGTCAGGACTCACAAGCTATCATTTTCATTTTACATAGACAACATTGTCTGTATATTAGAGGCGACTGTCATACCTGAGCTTTTGAGAAGCTTGAAAGCCTCCAGTGATGTTTTGGGTTATAAAGTGATGATAATTATGGGTTTCTGGCCTCCAGATCTATAAAACACAGTTCAGTTTAACTGGTCACAGGGGTTTTGATACATGGGTATTGATCACAGCTGACACCTCTCTGTTGTATGAAGCTAATTTAAAAAAATGAATAAACCAAATTCATAGGGATTTTAGATAAATGGGAGATATTGACGCTCTCTCTTTTTAGAAGGGTTGAAACTATACAAATGAATATTTTCCCCAGGTTGTTATATTTGTTTTTGTCACTTTCCATCTGGATCCCAGCAACTGTTTTTAGGAAAAAAGGATTTCAAACCAAGAATCAAATTCACACAGCTGACCAACGCTAAAACATGCAGAAGCTTCAACCTGCCTAGTTTTAACTATTCCACTGGGAAGACGAGACACAACAAAGAAACAACATGGTTGACACTGAAATTCCTCTTCAGGCTCTGCTGTGATGCTCCAAAGGAGAATAAAAATGTTTGGGTGAAATGTACACTTCAAATGTTCACCAACATATGGATACAAATCAGGGTTCCTCTTTCCAATGAAGATCACAGATATTGCAGATTTGAAACCAGTAAAACTAGATTTTAGATTCAGGGAATGGGCAAATAAAGAGCTTTTATTGATAAATGATCTGTTACTTTTAACTAGTTACAAGAAAAATGTGGGATGAATCCAACAGATTTTTCTAAGTTTCTGCAGCTGAGAAGTTACTTGATCTCACACAGAGTGGTTTTCTCTTAAAACGCAGCCTTATGAACTAAAAGGATTCTAATTACAGGTGCTGGTCATAAAATTAGAATATCATGAAAAAGTTGATTTATTTCAGTAATTCCATTCAAAAAGTGAAACTTGTATAATGTACACCATCTTTTAATGTTGATGATTATAACTGACAACTAATGAAAAAATTGAGTATCTCAGAAAAACAGAATAACGTTCAATATTGAAAACACCTCACCAGAGCTGGGCATTGTTTGGATTTTAACGATTCCGATTCTCAATTTCAATTAATCTTCTAAACGATTCTTTGAGTTGTGCAGGTCAACAGGTCACAGATTTCACAGGAGAATGTTTTCATTTAAAAAGCCTTTACACAGGTTATTTTTATTCATTCACAGTTGATACAGTGTAATTTGGTTGCTGTAATGTACCTAAAGTATTCAATCACAAAGGTTTCCAACTGTAACTGGAAAAGTGAAACTTGCTGAAATAAAACTACAAACAAGTTGTCATCAGTGTAAAAAACATAGATCTACAGGTAGATGTGAAACTAAATAAAACAAACTCAAACCCAGGAACAGTGTCATGGTCCAGTGTGGGTGTGGACCCAAACGCAGAGAGAGAAGGAGGCAGAATGTAGGAACCAACCCATGTTTATTTACTAAACAAAAGTAACTTCAATCCAACGAGGCAGGAGCTACAGGGAACAAACCAATGATCCACTGTGTCCAAGCACTCAGCTAAATAGTGAGGGAAACTTGATTGGGAATGGGCCACACCTGGGTGGAAACATGAGGGAGCTAATCAGTCACCAACCAAGCACACAGACATCACTGGGGGGTGGAGCCACAAGCAGGAACACCTGAAACACAGACAAGAGTTAAACACATGACCAGACTCAAACCGAATAAACAAAGACAGAATAACTTAAAAAGGACCTTAAGGGTTAAATAACAAACAGTCATGTGACAAATCAATCAACAGTTCTAGTTGAGGAGTTAAGTTAATTTTGGTCGTTCTGCACTCAGGCAACTTGCGGCGATGACGCGCTGGTGACGACATAATCCAAGATGGCGGTGGCCCGGACTCCAGCCGACACAATTTAATAACTGCTGACCTGACAGTTTTCCAAAAGACGACCATTGACACCTTGAACAAGGGTTAGGGTTAGCCGCTTAACTTCAGAAAAGGCAGCTAGTTTCTTGGCTACCTCAGGGGTGTAGTCAGGAAAGAGACTTATCTTTTTGCCTTGTAAAAACATTGGGGCCGAACTTGCCCTCGGGAAAACTCCCTCCCTCTCTTGAAAGTAGTGAAACGTTACCACAATCGCTCTGGGGGGATCTCCATCTTCATGCTGCGGCCGCGGCCCATGGTGCGCACGGTCCAATGTCGGAACAAAATTTAGGCCTAGTATCTCCTTCAGCATTGTAGCAATCACTTCCGTGGTTTTTATGGACCCTATCTTGTCATTTAAGTCCTTTGTGCTCAAGTCAATGCGTGCCAAAATCTTCTGTTCTGAGCTAGCAATAGCCTCCATAACCACGCTCATATCCGGAGGCCGCGGCTGCAGCAACAGGTCCACGGAGCCCAAGGCTTTTGCAGCTTGGTCTTTACCACCTCTGGCTTTGCTCATTTTTCCGCCAATAAAATTCCAAAATTCACACATTTCTAGCTCATTTTATTGTGTGTTGGTCTATCGTCCTCCTGGACCTGCTGCTGTCTTTTTAAAGGATTTTAGTCCCATTTTATCTTCAATGATAAAGTTGGAAAATGTTTTAATCCTTGGAGATTTTAATATTCATGTTGACGACAGCACATCCTGCACAGCAGTGGAACTTTTAACAATAACTCAAACTTTTAATTTTGAGCAACACGTCTCTGGCCCCACCCATCAAAAGGGTCACACTTCAGACCTTGTTTTTTCACTTGGCCTTAACGTTGCCATCCTTTGTGTAGAGGATGTCTACATGAGCCACCATTGCTGTGTTTTATTTCATCACAGAGAACACTGCAGTTAGTTTCTCCACCATGTTTGATTCTAAACTGTTCTTAGAATGTCATGATGGTGAGAGCCTCATCCATAGCTTTAATAGCCACTGTGAGCTCATGTTGGATCAGGTTGAACCTGTCAAATCTAATCTGGTGACTCATAAAGCAGCGTGTGATTAATGATGGTAATCGTGATATGAAGGGAATATGTTGGAAAACTGAGCGTCTATGGAAGTCTACCAAACTTGAGGTCCATAGGTTGCACCTTAGGGAACTTTTGTCTTCTTTAAATGCCAGATGTGACTACTTCTGACAGCTGATCACCTTCTGATACCATCAACTCTATTGTTTGTGCTGCTGCTCTTCCCACACCTGTGTGTTGTAAAGCTGACAACAGTGATTTTCTAAAGTTTTTTATTGATAAAATTCAGGATAATAAAGATCAACTTCCAATGCTCTCGCCCTGCACACCTGGTGCTGTGGTGAGTGGTCCTCTTTTAGTCCTGGAACACAGGCCGATGTCTCAGCTCTGGTAACTAGAATGAAACCTTCTTTTTGTTCTGCCCTGTAGACATTTTGTAAAACTATTTGATGTTGATATTGACCCCTGGGTTATCAATCTGATCAACCTCTCACTTTCATCTGGTGTTTTTTCCAGTTCTTTTAAACATGCATTTGTGGAACCTCTTCTCAAAAAACCTCATCAGAGTCAGAATCAAAAATACTTTAATAATCCCAGGGTGAAGTTGTTTAATTAATCTGGACCCAACAAACCTAAAAAATGTCAGGCTCATTGCAAAACTTCCGTTTTTGTCCAAAGTGTTGGAGAAGATGGTCCCTGATCAGTTGATACCCTTCTTGGAGAAATACAATATTTTTGACACATTTCAGTCCAGTTTTCGTAAGCATCACTCCACAGAAACAGCCCTGCTTAAAGTATCTAGTGATCTTATGTCTGAGGACTCTGGAAAATGTCCTGTCCTGGTCCGTGGTTCCCCTCCTCCTTATTAGGGAGGAGCTTTAGTGTCTCTGCAAATCAGATCCTGTTTGACTCTTGTGCGGGGTTCCCCAAGGCTCTGTTTTGAGTTCAATTTGGTTTTTACTTTATGTTCTTCCATTAGGAAAAAATATCCAGAGCTTTGATGATGTTTCATATCATTTGTTTGCTGATGATATTCAGCTTTACTGCTCTTTGAACACCTCTGAGACCAGGAAATGAAGCTCTCTGCTTAAATTTAAAAAATGGCTCGGTGCAAATTCCCTCCAACTAAACTCAGACACAACGGAGATGCTGGTGATTGCTCCTGATGACGTCATCCCAGGGATTCACTGCTGACCTTCAGAGCGTTGCATGGTCAGGCTCCTCCCTCCTACATTAGAGACTTGTTGTGTCCTTATACTCCCTCTCAGAGGCTGAGGTCTCTGGACTTATCACCTGCACACAGTGCTAAAGCTACCAGTACCTGGTTTAAGGACCATGGTATCCCTGTTCTTGATTGGTCAGCAAACTGGCCTGACCTTAACCCCATAGAACATCTATGAGGTGTTGTGAAGAGGAAGATGTGAGACACCAGACTAACCCTTATTTCCTCATCTTCTGTAAATAGCTCCTATATTTATGTATTGTTTGTACCTGAGCATCCACTTTGATAATCAATGTCTATTCTATTCTGCCTAAAATTGCCTGGCCCCGACCATAGCTGAGCAGAAGCTATAATCCCAGGATACTGAACAACACATCTGATGTATATCCATGTGTTAACCTCATTAGACGTTCATTTACAGGACAAAACTCTTCTGTTTGTAACCTGTGCTGATGAATTATTATTTCAGGGATGATGAACTTCATTTGAAGAAGAAAAAAAACTACAATGGCTGAAGGAAATGACAGAGATGTAAGTAAACATGATTAAATTAATAACTCACCTGTTTCAGCATTTAACACTGTTTCCTGTTTGTTTACTGATTTATATTTCTTTGTTTTCATCACTGTTATTGTTGTTTTAACCTGTAAAGTGTCTTTGAGTGTATTATTATTATTATTATTATTAATATTATTATTATTATAAATTAGTGGTGTGTGGTTAAACTCAGATGTTTGGACAGGACACTGAACTCTCAGACTATCATGATAAATGAACTGAAAAGTAAACAAGATGCTACTTTGGATGTATTCAAATCAATCTTGGAAAGAATGGAGAAGATGTGTCTGTTAATTACTGTTGATCCACTAATACTGGATCACTGTGACCAGAGGTGTGTTCCATAAAGTGTTCTTAGTAGAACCAGGCCTACGGTTTAAACCTGGTTAGCTAAGCTATCCGTGAACATGCTGCCTTTTAGCATTTCATCAAACTCTTCTCAGCTTGGAGCTCTCTGGCTGAGCCAATCAGCTGACAGCGTTTAGCTTAAGTGCACATGTACAACTTCCTGCAGAGATAGATCACAGGTTTTACTCTGATTAAACATCCAATAGGAACCAATGCTGAGACCAACAGGAAGTGACATCATCTGTTACTGAGCAGTGAAAATTAATGACACGTTAAAAAAAAAAAGACTGGCTGTGGTTTAAACATTTTAAAAGTATTAAAGGGTTAAAGAAAGTGTTATTTAGTCAATTTATCATAAATAACTGATCATGTGATCACACACTGATCATGTGATCATGTGATCACACACTGATCATTTAATAAGTGTTTTAACACCTGTCAGCGTTTAATAAAGAGATGATGTAATTCATAATTAAATAATATGTAATTAATGAGACTAGTGAGTGTTTGATGAATAGTTTGATGATCTCAGCACTAAATGAACAGCAGGAGCAGCAGTGGTGCTGTTGGATGCTGTTGGATGCTGTTGGATGTCACATCCAACACTGTAGACGCTGCAGGTACAGGTGAGCTGTGCACGGAGGTACGTGCACTGTGTGCACGTCTCTTAAAGTGATAGTGTATCTTTGTCATTGGGAGCCTTAGTGCTCCGCCCTGTCCCTGAAGCCCCTCCCTCTCTGTATATCCACAGCTTTCTCATTATTAATCTCTGATCAATAAATAAACACATTTATACGTGTGGTAAACAGAGGTGATGATACACACGTATATATTATATATTATTACTGATGGTTTAAACACACTGTGATATCATTAATAATACGCTACACATTAAACATGGAATAATGATTATATCATCATTTGTATGGATTTAAAATTACTAGTACAGTCCCTGTCTGAAGTATGTATTCATATAGTGGGAGGAGCTTAAGTAGAGTTGTCCATTACCAAATGAGTATGTGTTATAAGGTTGTATGTACATAGAGGTGTACATACTGTACTCTGTAGTGTTATAAAAGGTTTATTTGTGAGTGTAAAATAAAATAGTGTGTTTGATTTATCTGGTTTAATTCTATGAGACATGGTTTATTTTTATATTTTATGTATTATGTATGTTTTTTTGAAGTCATTATGTGTATTTTTGTATCTTTCCGTTGTTTTTGTGCATTTTTGTATAATTAATGTTTTTTGTTGCCAATGTGTGATTCTGGAGTCATTTTGTGTATTTTTTGTATAAATATTTAGTTTTGTGTATTTTTAGTCATTTTCATATTTTTGCTGTCGTTTAGTGTATTTGGAGCCTTTTGTTTATTTTGTGCATTTCTGTTGTTGTTTTGTGTACTTTATGTACACAAAACAACAGGGTTAGGGTTGTTTTATTTTATTAATTTAGTATATTTTTTATGTGTGTGTCTGTGGATCTCTCACACACGCACACGGCTATAGAATAAAATAGTGTGTGTGATTTATCTGGTTTAATTCTATGGGACATGAACATGATAAATGTGTTTGGTTTTTACTCATTTTTATATTTTTTTGTTTGGTGTATTTTTCTGTAATGTATGTTTTTTGGAGTCATGTGTATTTTTGGTGTAGTTTTATGCATTTCTGTTGTCATTTTGTGTATTGTTTTATATGAATATTTAGTTTTGTGTATTTTGAGTCATTTTCATATTTTGTTGTTTGGTGTATTTTTCTGTATATATGTTTTTTGGAGTCTTTTTGTGTGTTTTTGTGCATTTCTGTTGTCGTTTTGTTTGCTTTTTGTACAAATATTGTTTGTGTTTTGTTTTATTTTACTAATTTAGTATATTTTATTATAAATAAATACCGTGTGTGTGTGTGTTCCCGTGAAATGTTTGAGACGCTGATAACCAAACTCCATAGACATTGTAACGCCAATCAGAAAAACAACAAAACTGCGCAAAACAAAATGTAAAGCTCCAAACTACGTGAGTGAGTAAATTAAAGTATTATCTACAATTAGGCTCCTATTTTTTTTTTTTTTAAACAAACCATGGGGATCATTTTAAATAACCATGAAATATTAACTTTAATAACTTTTAGCAGTACAAAAATGTTTTTAATATTGACCGTCTTCTTAAAACCCAAACAAACTGCGACACAGTGACATCATGAACCTGGAAGTAGCGCGCTCAATACCGAGAGTGCCGTAATGTTGAACGTTTTGCAAAGTATTTGGAAGCCGTTGACAAAGTTTAGCTCAAACACACACCACGTCAGGGAGATATTCACTCCACAAACACACACACACAGACCTTCTTCGCTTTATAGATAGATAAAACATTTACCATGATATTCTGTTTAATTAGGGGCTGGGCCTCGCCTCGAGCAACTATAATTCTCCCGTTCATATCTTTTTCTTAGATATTATTATTCATCTTCTGCCAAAACTTCGGCGTAAAACTAGTCCTAGCGCTTTGAGAAAACCCACGCAAATTGTGCATCAAAATGTGTGCATTGGTTGGGAATGGTATGCTATGACTTTTATAAGCAATCCGTGACATTTTTGCAGGATAAATCGCAAAAAAGTGCAAATTTAAGGCCCATTGAAATGAACGGGGAATGAGAATTTTCCAAGAAAATTTCATCAAAAAAATTGATGAAGAGGTTCTCTATGAGTTGTTTACATGTTCTCTGAGTCATTTCAACCTTTCAACTCTTCATCTTCACTCCTCTTCATCACCAACCCTCCTCTTGTGTGGAGTTTGCATGTTCTCTTCCATTTCTCTCATTTTACACCTACAACTTAGATCTTTAACTGATTTCCACCATTCAAACTTTGACATGTTCAGCTGTTTGTTCACTTTCAGCTCATACTGGGAATTTAACACATACCACACTGTGAACTGGATTTCTAACTGGTTTACTGGGCTAATGCTAGTCTAATATTACACTAGGCTAATGCTAATAATAACGTTAATGCTAGCCTATTGCTAATGTTAACTCTAGGCTTATGCTATTGCTAGGCTAATGCTATTGCTAGGATAATGCTAATAATAACATTTATGCTAAACTATTGTTTATGTTAACGCTAGGCCAATGATAACGTTAAACTAATATTATAGCTAGGCTAATGCTAACACTAGGTTAATGTTAAGCGAAGGCTTTATACCTGCTTTAACATCTGTATACAGGCCACTGGTGTCAATATTAATGCTAAGCTAATGCTAGTGGTAGGTTAATGCTAACGCTAGGCTAATGCAAATATTAATGCTAATGCTATACTAGGTTAATGCTAATAGTAGGTTAATGCTCACGCTATGCTAATGTTAACGCTAGGCTAATGCTACAGCAATGCCAATGCTCACGCTATGCTAATGTTAACGCTAGGCTAATGCTACAGCAATGCCAATGCTATTTTAATGTTAATGCTAGGCTAATGCTAATGCTATGCTAGGTTAATGCTAATACTCATGCTAGGTTAATGCTAATACTCATGCTAGGTTAATGCTAAGCCAATGCTAATGTTAATGCTAATGTTAGGCTAATAACAATGCTAAGGTAATGCTAATGGTAGGCTAATGTTAACATTAGACTAATATGAATGTTAATGTTAGGGTAATGCTAAAGCCATTCTAATGTTAATGCTAGGGCAATGCTAATGCTAGGTTAATGCTAATGTTAAGTTAATGCTAATGGTAGGCTGATGCTAAAGCTAGGTAAATAATAATGCTAGGCTGATGCTAATGTTAGGCTAATGCTAAGTCAATACTAATGTTAATGCTAACACTGGATTAATGTTAATGCTAGGTTAATGTCAATGCTAAGCTAATCTTAATGGTAGGCTAATGTGATTGCTAATGCTAGGTTAATGCTAATGCTAGAGTAATGCTAATGCTATTCTAATATTAATGCTAGGCTAATGCTAATGCTAGGTTAAGGATAATGCGAGGAAAATGATAACGCTAGGCTGATGCTAATGCTAATACTAGGCTAATGCTAACACTAGGCTAATACTAACACTAGGGTAATTTTATGATAGGTTCAAGCTAATGCTCGTGCTAGGTTAATGCTAAGCCAATGTTAATGCTAACACTAGGTTAATGTTAATGATAGGCTATAATCAATGCTAAGCTAATGCTAATGGTAGGCTAATGTTAACATTAGGCTAATGTGCATGTTAATGCTAGGCTAATGCTAACACTAAGTTAACGCTAACAGTAATGCTAGGCTAATGTTAACACTAAGTTAACGCTAACGCTAGCCTATTGTTAATGATAGGCTAATGCTAATGCTAATACTAGGCTAATGTTAATGCTAATCCTAGGCTAATGCTAACACTAGGTTAATACTGGTCTAATGCTAACACTTCATACATGCTTTAACATCTGCATACAAGCCACTGTTGTCAAAGTTGCGAAGAAGTCACGACACAGTCATACAGACTTACCATACTGTATGTGGTGTTTCACACACACACACACACACACACACACAGACACATTTAAACATGCATTAACATCTGCATAGAGGTAATTGGCATCAAAGTTGCGACACAGTCATACAGGCTCTCTGAGTAGTTTACAATCTAATGCGATTGCTAGGCTAATGCTTCAGCGTCCGGCAACCGCCCTGAGTCCCTCCCACGATTTCCACGGAAATTGTCTAGTATTAAAGCTGTATTTTAAAGTCTTTTTGACTCCTTTTTCCTTTTGTAGATATTTGTTGAATGTTTTAAAGCATCACTAAATGAGTTCTTTAATAATGATGACGTGGTTTCATGAGAGTGAGTCAGCAAATTAAGTAGATCCTGCTGCTTAAACCTGGTCAGACAGGTTTGACCCACGGACTGTGTTATTATGGTAACCAATATGTTTTCCCTTTGATGAAACAGTCATTTCAGTTAGAACATGGCTTAATACCCATTCTTCTACACAATAGGTAGATGGTTGGGGGATTCCTCGTGACCTGTTGGTACAGGTCATCCAGTCAGATAGGATGAAATAGAATGAAAGTTACTTATGTAGCTGTGGTTCTATGAACCCAGGATGACCAGAGCAGTCAGTCATTTGGAATCTTTGTGTTTTCATGAGTAGATTCTAAAGAGAGCACCTCTGACTAAACCGGAAGTTAAAGACGTACCGGGTACTCCGGGTTACACGTGACCAGTGTGTGAAGCACCGCCTCTGGCAGCCACCCAGGATTCATAGAACCGTAGTTACATCCGTAACATTTGTTTTCCAGGCAGAGTCCGGGTCAGATCACAGACACAATGATAGTATTCACCATGTATGAACAGATTTTAAACATCCGTGTTTTACCACACAGATGACTGTTATATAGAGCATTGGTGCAGTGTGTCCCTTAACTTTATATGTCATTTGAGTTAATAAATCATAGTTTATTAAATGTATGGCTTTTTTCAGAGTATGGAGGAAGATCTTCCACCTGACATCAAGCTCTGGACTAAATGTGACGTCAGAAAGTGGGTTCGCAACTTGGACGGTGATGAGGAACGTGTTGCTGAGAAACTATTTGAAGAAGACGTTGATGGAAGTTCTCTTTTATCATTAAATTCACAAGACTTTAAAATTATAGGTGTTAAACTTGGACCTGCAAAACGTATCATTCAAGCAAAGGAAGAGTGGTTAAAAGAACATCCAAGCCAGTCTGTAAGTCTTTGCAAGCCATATCCATTTGACAGGTACCATAATGCAGACAGATATACTGAGAACAATGTTCTACAGAGCATGGAGTCAGGTCCCTCAAACCTAATAGAGCCTTGCCATGAGTTCAAAGCTTTCACCAAGACAACAGATGAAACTAAAATGAAAAAATTTACTGATGAAACGATACGATTTGCAGCAGCATGTATGAATAGTCGCACCAATGGTACCATACATTTTGGAATTGGAGACACAAAACAAGGCTTTAAACATGGACAAGTATTGGGGGTGGATGTGGAAGACAAAGAGGATTTTGCCAATAAATTAGAAAAAGCTATTGAGGTTCATTTTGAGCATAAATATGTAAAAGATGCAAAAAAATGCATTAGACATCCTCGGTTTGTTGGTGTACTCAGTAGGAACATGACATCGTCCACCAAATATGTGATAGAAGTAGACATTGTTCCTGATTCTTTGATCTGTAAGGAAAACTACTACCACACAAACACTCATGACATGACCACTAAAAAAGCCAAGAAAAAGATCAATGAAACAGAAAATTCCCTGCCATCCAAACAGTTCTTTGTGCGAGAAGGTGGAAGCACTGTGAACCTCCTCACACAAACCCCAGAGGACAAGAAAGAGAAGCGTTATCAAGATGTTCTTAATGGGATTTCTGAAGTGTCAGAACTCAGGAAACATGCTGAAGAAGAACACCTCAGTAGAGTTAAAAGCAGTACTCAAGGTCATCTATTGGCCAACATGATCACTGGTGGTTCGTTGTCTATGGATAAGTCACACTTTGAGCATTATGTGGTCGTCTCAAACAAATCCCATCCAAGCCAGCTGGAATCCCTGGCATTTCTTGTTGACCTCAATCCAGTTGCTGTTTTAGACTTTGATCCGGAGTCAGATAGAGGTGGACTACAGAATCATCTGAATCAGTCAATTCTTGTCAATGTACATTTTCCAAAAAAGTATAAAATTACTGAGAAAGTGGAAGATATGGTAAAGAGGTTGAATTTAGCTCGGAACACAAGCTGGGTCTTCTGCAACGGTGGTGCTGATCAGGAAACACCGTCAGAAATAGACCAGTGGTCGATGGAGAAGGGAGCTTCAGTTCGAGATGTTATTTCATTCCTATGTCGACCAGATGTTCTTCCACAAAACAGATTCCTGGTCATTTTCTTACTTTTGTCGACAGTAAATGATATGATGGACCCCATTGTTGAGACGTTTTGTACTTTCTCACAGGAGCTCAGGGGTACTCACCAAATTCTTTGCATATCTGACAATAAATCAGGATTTACTTCCTGGAAGAATCTGATTGAAGCTCGAAATAAAATTGACATCTCCCCTAGATGTATATATGAGCTCAGTTTTACAGAGGTCAATGGCACAATTCTGAACCTTTGGTCAGAAAAGCAAAGATCTCTTCGTTTTTTACCCTGTGGGGGTGGAAGTACAGTTGTACTTGCAAAAAAAGAAGAGCAAAGTATGAGTACTTTGGAGGTCTTGTGCACAAATGAATGTGAAGGAGGAAATAAGGACATCATTCCTCTAGAGGAGAACTTCTATAGAGGAGGAAACGTGACATGGTGGAACTTCTACATCTCAGAACAGCCCGGATCCTCACAATTCATTAAAAGAGACATGCTTGACCACATCTTAAACCACATTGTTCCAGGTCTGTGTTCTTTGAATAAAGTGTGTGTGGTGCTCAACCTCAAACATCTCCCAGGATGTGGGGGAACAACTTTGGCCATGCACACGTTATGGTCCTTAAAAGACCAGTGTCGCTGTGCTGTGCTCAGGGAAAACCAAGCTGACCAATCAGAAATTGCAAAACAGGTAGTCAAACTCTTAACGTGTGAGAGTAAGGAGGTCCAACCAACGGTCCCAGTGTTACTGATGATCGATGACTTTGAGGATGAGGATAAAGTATCTGACCTACAGGAGCTCATTGAAACTGAATGTGAGGAAAGAGGAATCCAGTCCAGCTCTGCTCTGGTGCTTCTCCTGAACTGCAGGAGATCAGAGTCCTCTCACTCCATCCAATCATCTCCAGATACTGTGTTCATTGGAAATGATCTCTCTGCCAAAGAGCAGACAAAGTTTGAAGCAAAGCTGAGAGAAATTAAAAAAACACACAAAAATGCTGACACATTTTATGGTTTCATGATAATGAAGGAAAATTTCCAGCCAGCATATATTCAGAGTGTGGTCAAAGCCACTTTGAAAAGATTTGATAGAAAACAGAAAGCAGACCAACTCTTTGCTGTTTTGGTTTTGTTAAATGTTTACGGCAGGAACGCCTCCCTCTCCGTCTCCCACTGTGAAGAGTTTCTCAATATTCAATCAAAACCATTTTGTGGCAAAAACAAAATTGAAGATGAATTTGGGAAGCTTTCACCTCTGCTAGGCCGCTGCCTTGTTGTAGGAAAAGTCAAATTCAGTGCTCTCAAAGTCATCCATTGGCGTATTGCAAAAGAGTGTTTGAATGAACTTTCATCCACTCACAATATGAAGAGAGCTGAAATTGTCGACATTCTACTGAACACAGACACAGTCTATGGTTGTATACAAGGCACAGACTATTTACTGCAAGAACTTCGCTACATTTTGGTGAATCGACAATTGTCCAGTAAAAGAGAGAATAAATTCTCTCCTTTCATTGAAGACATTGCACGTGAGACTCCCGGCCTTGAAGAAAGTGTACTTGAAAATGCATCAAAAAGATTTGAGAAAGATGCTGTTGTGTGTCAGTTGCTCGCCAGGTACAATTACCTGAGAAAGAAAAACTTTAGAGAGGCCAAATCCTGGGCTAAAAAAGCAAGAGATCTTCATAAAGACAGCTCATACTTTGCAGACACATCGGCACAGGTTATTAAGCATGAGCTGAAAAATGCTCTTGGAAACATCAAAGAGGAACCTTTGGTTCCAGAAAAACTGCAGCACTGTTTGAAACTGGCTCAAAAAGCAACAGAAGGTTTCAAAGAGACACAAAGACTAGCAAGGAAAGAGTCAGTCCAGCGACTGAAAAACAAATTCAACAACACTTTGCACAACACATCAGGTTGTCAGGGAGAGATAGAAGTTGATGTACTTGTTATTGAGATCCTTGAAAACATCCCTGTGTTTTCAGCTCACACAGTACGCCATGATATAATGAGCCAAGTTCTTGCTGGAAAACTTGTGCTTCAGAGTTTAGAAGAAAAAGATCCACAAAAACACAGAAACAAACCTTTCTATGACATCCTCAAACAATATAAGGAATACCTGCACTGCCTCAAAGGTAGGATGAAGGAGAACTTTGACTTCCTGGACAAGATCAGTATTAATCTAAGTACCCAATTTGGACTGAAGGCTGATTATAATCAAGACTTGGAGAAAAGGCTTTTGAACTTTTTCAGGCAGTATAGAAGGATTTTCTGCAACACCACTACGCCTGAGTTGAACCTACCTGAGTTACTCAAGGCCAGACAGTTCCTTGAAATGGAAAAAGTTGACAGCTACACTGGGATTCTGAGTTATCTCTCTGAAGGCAAAGCAGTTGGAAAACTGGAAGAGTGTGCTAGAGAATATGAGTATCTCTGTGCACGAAATCAAAACGTGAAAGACTGCATCAACTGCATCTATGTCAGTGTTGTGTTGAGTTGTACTAAAAGAGAATCAAAACACATTCCACCGTACCAGGTACTACTTCACAGGTTGCAGGACGTTTTAAGGAACCACATTTCATTGAAGGATTCCTCATCAACTTACTTCATTGCCGTTGTCCTTCTGTGGCCATGCCCTCTATATCCTACTAAGTGTGAAAGTCTGGAGAAATACATCTCACTTCTCAGGAGCTGTTACCATGACGATATGAAGGAGGTCTACTGTGGCAAGTGGCCTGTACTTCATTTCTTTTTGGGGAAAAAACATGGTTATGATCGACTGGTACATCTGAGACAAATCAAAGAGTGTTTTAAGTGTGAGCCAGAACAGTTTGTTTCGATGTGGAGAAACGGACAAATATGGAAAGATGAGGAAGTGAAGGAGCTCCTTCTCAGGGTCACTGGTGAGATACACAGAGATGTGATCCTGGCAGATGCAGGAACGTTTAAGCTTGAATTGACTCCAATGAGCCGCAGTCAGATCAATGGTTACTGGGACGGTTGTAAGATGTCCTTTTTCATTGGTTTCACCATGAAGGGTCCCACTGCACTCGATATTGTGCCTGTGCCAAAAACATTGGGGAATTACTTCTAGAAGCAGAGATAGAATGAGAAAAGATGGCTTCAAGGTATTTCCTGTAATAATAAGACCTTTTAACCAATCATGGTAGTGAGTTCGGCAGAATAATCTTTGTGTTTTAAAAACCAGTAACAGAAAATCTAAAGATCAGCCTGTGTTTATAAAGCATTTATTCAAAGCCTGCTGTGATGTTACGTCCACAAATGTCACTGATTTATTATAACATTCTGTAATAATGTGTGTTTTTATATCATGAGCCTCAAACATTACTTATCAGTTACATCTGTGGAATCTGTATTTTACTGCCATACTTTTGTTTTATGTATTTTATTTTGCCTTAAGCATATTTTTGCATGTCATTAGGACATTTATGTGAATATTCCCAGGTAGGAACAATTATTTGTTATGTTGGTTCCGCTGGGGCGTTTTAGAGTGATGCACACCCCAAGCAAGGAGCACAGCTTGGCTTATCAAGGCCACGGTTTAAAACAACAAAAGTGCTAAATAAGACCTCATTTCTGCCTTGTAGTTATGGGTCAGCCAGCGAGGTATGTTTTATATATTTTATGCAATTTTATGTCTTTATTTTACACCTTGTTTCTACCTTATGGTATTCTTATGTTGTGTTTTTAGTTCGACGGTGGCGTCGGTGAAAACATTGGTGTTATGCTCAAGCTATGTACAACATTAAACTTTCAAGCCATCAGTACAAAGAACTCTGAATGACGTTTTATTAAGTAAGACGAGGTGGAAGTGATAGTCGAACTCGGACCTGCATGATTCCCGGCCCCCTGGTGGCGATATCGCGTCACTGCACCAAGGACCAAGCTGCTGCAAATGTTTATGGAGACACGTGTTCAACAGTTGCTACCTCAACAAGACGTCCAGAGGCCAGACATTCAAGTTTATGTTTGGAAAAGTGACACAAGGAGGGAGAAACAATAAGGAACTGTGTTAAGCCTGACAACAACAGTAAATAAGGTAACAAGAAGGGAATTAATGCAACCAAGTTCACAATTAATTTCTCAAGTCAAGTTAATAAATAAAAAGTACATTTTCATCAAGTAATAAGTGAAAAGAGAAATAAGTAAATAAAAATATCAATAAAATCAAAATGTCAGAAACAAATGAAGTTGCAGAACAAGCTGCAGAAGAAAGGCAAATCGAAGAAACCTTAGAGCAAACAGTGCAAGTTGAGCAGCGTAAAAGTGAAAGGTTTCGCACACTCACAGATAAAGGAAAAGAATTTCACAAGGAAAAGTTACAAAGGCTGCAACGTCACTTTGACAGCATTTATGACAGATGGAAGGCATTGATTAAAGTTGCTAAAAAATCTGTGATAAAGGGAGATCCAGTAGACATTCTTGAAAGACATATAGACACTGTTCAAAGAGAAGTAACTGAGCTTAATGATGTTTATGATGAATATAGAGCAAATGACGGCCCACCTCAAAACATGCGTTCCAAAATAGACAAATGCACATCAGTGACTGACGCAATTGTGAAAAATGCTAAATCTCACATTGAAGGAGAAAAGCAAGAAGAGATCGTATGGCCTGATGCTAGCTCTATATTTGTATCCTCTAGCTCTGTTGGTAGTTCAATTCATAGTCTGTCTAAAGCCACTACAGTTGTTTCTAATGCTTCAGCCAAAAGACAAGAAGCTGCTGCAGAGTATGAAGCTACAAGGGCTGTGCTGCAGATAATGACTGAACAAGAGAGACATAGAGAAAAAGTGCAAATGCTCGAAGAAGAAGACAAACGCATAACTGCAGAACAAGAAGCAGCCGCAGTGTCACAACGCCTCCTAGAGGAGAAAGAGGAAACTGAGCGCAAGTTTAAAAGAGAAAAGGAGAAAGTGGCTATGATAAAGAGACAACAAGAGGAAAATGCTGCAAGGAGAAAGTCACTTGAGAACTTGAAAAGAGAAATTGAAAGACTGGAAAATCTCAAAAGATTCAATGCAGCGAAGGCAAAACTAGAAGTTTATGATGAAGACTACTTTGCAGTAAAGCAAGAAAGTTTCACTCTAAATCCTGCAAATGTACAGATATCAGAGCTCAAGAACATTGCTCATATGCCCTTACAATCACCAAGAGAGTCAAACATCACTCATGAGAGTACAGGTGAGCTTATAAAGGTTTTGGCAGAAGCTATGTCAGCTAATAGACTACCTATTCCAGAACCCTCAGTATTTAGTGGGGATCCACTTAAGTTTAAGCATTGGAAGGCATCCTTTCAAACTCTCATAGAGAGAAAGAACATTCCCACTGCAGAAAAGATATTCTTCCTACAGAAGTATGTAGGTGGCACTGTTAAAGAAGCCTTAGATGGCTATTTCTTGATTGGGTCTGAAGAGTCATATGAAGCAGCATGGAATATGCTCAATGAACGTTACGGTGAGCCTTTTGTCATTGCTATGGCCTTTAGGGACAAGTTACACTCCTGGCCAAAACTCACTGGTAAAGATAGTACAGAGTTAAGAAAATTTGTGGATTTTTTAAAAAGCTGCCAATCTGCAATGATTAATAATGATAATCTGAACATCCTCAATGATGGTATTGAGAACCAAAAACTTGCTGCTAAACTGCCAGACTGGTTAAGTAACAGATGGAATCGAAAAGCCACAGAGTACCAGCTGGAGCGCAGACAGTTCCCACTCTTCAGTTACTTTGTAACGTTCCTGTCAATGGAGGCAAGTATTGCATGTAATCCCATTACATCATACCAAGCCATAAGACAAATTGACTCTGACAAACCCAAGACAAAACCTCAATTTACACCCATTCAGAAGAGACAAGATACAGCAAAAATCTTCACAACCAACTCTACTGAAAGGAGCATGGTGTCCTGTGTCCTTTGTAAAAGGGCAGGACACAGTTTACACAAGTGTTGGAAGTTCACTGAGAAACCAGTAACTGAGAGAGTTAAGTTTATTCAAAGTGAAAAACTATGTTTTGGCTGTTTAAACACTGGCCATCTCTCCAAAAATTGCAGCAACCGGATGACATGCAGCACATGTTCCAAACGCCATCCCACTTGCTTGCATGAAGAAAAACAAAGACAAGAGACAACGAAAGAACAACATAAAAAGCAACAAGTAAGTGAACAAAAAGAAACCAAGCAACAAGTAACACAGTCACAAGATACAGTCAGGGAAAGTACATCTAACAGAGTGACTCATGAAAGTAATAATACACAGACATCTGCAATAGTACCTGTCTATGTATCCACAAACAGTGAACCAAGCAAGGAAGTACTTGTCTATGCTCTGCTGGACACACAGAGTGATTCATCATTCATTCTCAACGAAGTAGCAGACAACTTGGACACAAAGAAAACTCAAGTTAAGCTCAAACTATCTACAATGTCATCTAAGAAAACAACTGTCCCATGCACAAAACTTGAAGCTCTGCAAATAAGAGGACTGTTTTCCAAGAAGAAACTTACTGTGCCAGTTGCTTACACGCGTGAGTTTATACCTGCTAATCGTGGTCACATTCCTACTCCAGACACTGCAAGGGCTTGGCCACATTTGGAGCATCTCATTGAACATATTGCTCCACCACTGGACTGTGAAATAGGGCTTCTGTTAGGGTACAACTGCCCACAAGCTTTAATGCCTAGAGAAGTTGTATGTGGAGAAGAAAACCAGCCATATGCCCAGAAAACAGATTTAGGCTGGAGCATCATAAGTTACTGTGATTCATGTGAAGCAGTCAGTGATGTGATTGGAGTAAGTCACCGCATCTTTGTAAGACAAGTAATACCAGAGACTGAATTAAATACAAAGCTAAAGAATGAAGTTCATTATGTCTGCAAGACACAAGTAAAGGAAGTAACATTTCCAGATATAATCAAAGCACTCGAATCAGACTTTTCAGAGAGAGCAGTGGAAGAGACAAGCATTTCACAAGAAGATCTTCGCTTCCTCACAAAGCTACAACAAGGAATTAAACAAAAGCAGGACGGATATTATGAAATGCCACTGCCTTTCAAAAACGACAAGGATACTGAAGTCATGTCTAATGACCCTGAGCTTAAAACAGTTCATGTGCTCAACACCAAGGTACAGGAAAAGAGAACAATACTAGACCGTCTTATCAAATTCTCAGACTGGAGAAGAGCTGTTAAAGCTATTGCTCGTCTAAGGAAATTTGTGAAAGATTTTAAAGGAGTCTCACAAACAAAAGGTGAAAACACAAATGTTAGAGACAGAGAAGAAGCAGAACTGTTCATAATAAAACTTGCACAAGAAAACACATTCAGCAAGGAAATCAGAGACTTAAAACAAGGAAAAGACATTCAACTTAAGGATAAGACACACAAGTTGCACAACCTAAGTCCATTTGTTGATGAGCAGGGAGTACTTAGGGTGGGAGGACGTTTAACAAGATCTAGTCTTCACCCATATGTCAAACATCCTGCCATTATCCCAAAATCAAGTCATGTGTCGTCTTTACTCATTAAACACTTCCACGAGAAAGTGCGGCATCAAGGAAGAGGAATAACTGTCAACGAGCTGCGTTCCAATGGCCTATGGATTACAGGATGCAGCAGCGCAGTTGCTTCACACATCTACAAGTGCACATCCTGCAGAAAGTACAGAAGAAATACTCAAGATCAACGGATGTCAGACTTACCAGAGGATCGAATGGAAACGACACCCCCATTCTCCTACTGTGGTATTGACTGTTTTGGACCTTTTTTTGTGAAAGAGGGTAGAAAAGAACTTAAAAGGTATGGTCTTCTCTTTACATGTATGTGTTCTAGAGCAATACATATTGAAATGCTAGATGATCTTACTAGTGATGCTTTTATTAATGCGTTACGTTGTTTTATTTCTATTCGTGGACATGTAAGACAAATCAGGTGTGACCAAGGTACTAACTTTGTAGGTGCTAAGGGAGAGTTTTTGAATGCACTGAAAGACTGTAACAAAGAACAGTTGAAACAATATGGATGCGAGTTTGTTCTGAATACCCCCTCTTCAAGCCACATGGGAGGTGTTTGGGAGAGGCAAATAAGGACTGTTAGAAGTGTTTTAACTGCTATTCTAGATCAGTCCTCTAAGAGACTTGATAGTGCTTCCCTCAGAACATTCCTTTATGAAGTTATGGCTATTGTCAATAGCAGACCATTAACAGTAGAAAACCTATCGGATCCAAGTGTAGAACCTCTTACACCAAATCATATTCTTATGATGAAATCCAGTATCATTCTGCCTCCTCCTGGCGAGTTTGTGAGTCAGGATCTGTACCTAAGAAAGAGATGGCGCCAAGTTCAGTTTTTAGCCAATGAATTCTGGACAAGGTGGAAGAAAGAATATCTTCTCAATCTTCAACAGAGACAAATCTGGCAAAAGGATAAAAGGAACACAAAGGTGAATGACATTGTTATTCTTCAAGAGGACAATTCTCCAAGGTACAAGTGGAAATTGGCAAGAGTAACGGAAGTATATCCTAGTGCGGATGGAAGAGTCAGAAAGGTAAAGCTTTTGCTCAGCGATTCAACCTTGAATGACGACGGAAAAAGGACTGTCAAACCAGTGTATCTTGATAGACCAGTACACAAAACAGTTTTATTGCTAGAAGCAGATTGAATATGTTTGTATAATGTTGTATTTTAAAGGGAAATCACAATAGGTTGTGATTGGTGGGAGTTTTACTGCCATACTTTTGTTTTATGTATTTTATTTTGCCTTAAGCATATTTTTGCATGTCATTAGGACATTTATGTGAATATTCCCAGGTAGGAACAATTATTTGTTATGTTGGTTCCGCTGGGGCGTTTTAGAGTGATGCACACCCCAAGCAAGGAGCACAGCTTGGCTTATCAAGGCCACGGTTTAAAACAACAAAAGTGCTAAATAAGACCTCATTTCTGCCTTGTAGTTATGGGTCAGCCAGCGAGGTATGTTTTATATATTTTATGCAATTTTATGTCTTTATTTTACACCTTGTTTCTACCTTATGGTATTCTTATGTTGTGTTTTTAGTTCGACGGTGGCGTCGGTGAAAACATTGGTGTTATGCTCAAGCTATGTACAACATTAAACTTTCAAGCCATCAGTACAAAGAACTCTGAATGACGTTTTATTAAGTAAGACGAGGTGGAAGTGATACTGTATTTTACTGTTTTCTTCAACAAACAAGTTACTTTTTAAATCTGCTTTAATAGGATAACAGATCATGTACAGTATATGTGGCTCTTATCAAACAGAAAACAAGCTTTAAAAGTTATTATGTACATGTATTGATTGTTGTGATTCTTTTATAGATATTGATCAGTTGATCTTTGCTCTAACACAGAATTGTACTCATGTCTCATGTGTGGTTGATTTTAAAGCACTTTGTAATAATGCTTAATAAAGACTGTTTAAATGATATTATATACAGCTGTGCAATTTTCATTGACAAACTTTAACTATAATATTTAACATTCTTTAACAAATTCCCATTAAGTTTGAGTCCAGGTGAGGTTGAAGAAGCACAATTACTGCTGACCATATGTCATAAATAAATATATTTCTGACTAATAATATTGTAATGTGATGATGATTAAGATCAATGTGCCACTCGTAACCTCAACCATTAACTCCTCCCTCTGCTCTGGTCCAGTACCAACAACTCAATCTGCTTTATATGATCAAAAACATTCAACAGCTTAAAATCCATAAGTACATTAAAGTCGGCAAAAAAAAAAAAAAGGTAACATTTAGGGCTGTAACGATACACAAAAATCATGGTTCGATACGTACCTGGGTTTTTAGGTCAGGATTCGGTTCATTTTCGGTACAATATGGAAAAAATGCAAAACATAAATATGTTTGTTGTTTATTCTAAACTTTAGTAAACCAACAATACATTTAACATTTTACAGAATATAAAAAATACGATACTGTGTGCAGCCTGGTAATAATGCTATAGTCATGTTGTTATCCTGGATCAACTTATCCGTGATCCGGTAGCATTAAACTAGGATAGGGGAGAGTGGGATATGTTATGACATAAGTTACCATGGAGACTTATTCTGTGGAGCTAGCCTGCTACAGATCAGGCTAAGTTCCAGGATCTGTTTAATCTAATCCTTTATCTCAGTCATAGTCACCACAAATAGACCCACTACACATAGTTATCATATCAGAATCAACTTTATTGACCAAGAGTGTATGAAAACACTTGTCTTGGTGACCTGTGCTCTCTCTGATAGTGTAACATTAAATAATAACAATCAACTAGAATAAAGAAAAATAAATAAAAAAAGAAGTATAAACATAAATATAAGAGTAGTTAGACTAATATGTGCAAACTAAATAAAAATAACAAGATAATAGTAATAATAATAATAACGAAATAAAATAAAAATGCAATAATAATAATAAGATAATAGTGCAGTAGTGCATTGATGATTTAAATGAAAATAATATGTCTATGAACATTTCGCAGTGACAGGTTGATCCAGGGTTGTTATGTTTATTTAACTAGACACGCTGTCATTATTTAAACATTTGTGATCATTAATTGCAATAATTTTACATAAATGATTTTGCTATTATTAAATAATGTAGTTTATATATATATATATATATATATAAAATACACATCCCATATAAATATAAACACACAGTAAAGAGTAACATGATGTTCCTTTATTGAATCATCAGCACTTAGTCAAAGCATAGTGTATAACAATAATACATTATCAGAGCTCTATATAATACACCATGCATGTCTACACACTGCAGGACAAATCCATCTTTAACAAATAAACAGAAATGACAGGCCTGTATACACAGTATACAACACAACACAACATAGACAATATGTAACGTAAATGTACAAAATAGATCTGAACTGAAATAATTCATATTGATCTCTGACTAAATGACCGCTGTCATCATCTGGAAACATGACGTATTGTCCCAGTCAGTGTGTTGGCACTCTGGAAGCCCCTCCCCTTCCTTATTCAGGCCATAATGTGGAGGATAGCAACAATAATGTCACATGTGTCTGCGCTGACTCTCAGGTGCTGCAGACACCAGAACGTTCCTTCAGGAGGACGAAGGTCATTCTTGTCCTGGCGTGGGCTTTGTTGTAGGTTGTGGGTCTGTGATGGTGTTACACAAAAGGTCTGAAGGTAGATATGTTGTAAAATGTGATGTGAGATTGTGTATAAAAAATCTACACTTGAAATAAATTTAACGTCACAAATGATGGAAACAAATGTATAAACTGATATTTACACATAAAGTTACAGCTTGTAATCCAACATTCATTCACATGATTTTTAATTACTTGTATAAATGATGGTTTACAACCACAACTCTCTGGTTATAACGTCTCTAATCTACCGCTACACTAACACTAAATACTTTTCTCCTGTGAATCTGAGCTGCTTGAGTTTTGTAACACATTTTGTGAGACGTTTGTAGCAAAACTGATTCATGATCGTAGAAATGGCCCCTCCCCCCCATGTGTGGGATTGACCAATCAGAAGCGAGGATTTGGAGACAGCAGCCAGTGATATGACTGAAACAAAGTCATTTTTATTCACTGCAAAGGCAGGATGCTGATATTTACCTCCACAGATTGTTAGAAAAAGGTTGTTAGAGTCATTTATGAACATAAATATTCATAGACAGTGATTCTCTTTGTTTATATCTAGGGTAACGCTATGTGGAGATGAGGACCTAGAGCTGACAGCTGATGCAGTCGTTAAGCGTTTAATGTATTTTACAAAATCTTTATTTTTATGAGACAGTTCACATACATGTTCATTGTTTTATTGCTTTGTCACGTTATACAGATTGTAGATCAAGTGTTTTGATATGTTTGGGGAAATTGTATCTCAGGTACATTATGTACATTTCTTCTAGTCTTAATAATAATAATAATAATCATTAGTGTACTTCTAACCAATCATAGCACTTAGGTATGATAACAGATGACAGTTCCACAGTCTGATTTAAGTCTCATCTCTATGGTAACCCTAACTGTACATACATTAAACAAGCAAACATCAAAATGTCATGTCAACTTTTATTTACTGTTAGGGTTAGATAACCCTAACCCCAACACTGTTACCTGTGCACCGGAAGTAATTTGGCTGTCTGAAAAACCCGGACGTGTCAGACTGGGAGTCTGTGGCATATAGGCTATTGACAAGTTTTCTCGTCAATGGCACTAAGTGAGTTAAAGTTGCATTTTACACTTTCTATAATGATGAATATTTTTCATTACTGTTATATGATAAATCAAAAAAAAAAATAATCTAGACATTTCGTTTTCTAAAAAGAGAGCATTATTTCAATGCCAATCCACACAAAAAAAAAAAAATCAAAAAGTTATAATTCTGAATAAGTTGTTTTCTTGTGTATTTCTAGATTTTTTTTATTTTTTTATTATATATTATTTTTCAACAGGATAGGTAAAATTCAGGGACACATTTCACTGTAGCTACATTGGATATGACATTACATTATCATGTTTTATAAGTGTACAGGAGTGGGGGTACATGGCTTCACATTAAAGGTCTGAAGGGGTACGTAGTTTGGGAACCACTGTATATGGTTTAGATATTGATCACCTGACAATATATCCTCAAAATCCTATACTTTCAGATCACTTCTTGTTATCCTTTGAATTCAGAATATCAGCCAGCTTAAATTCTGAGAGTAGAGTACACTATAGTAGATCACTGTCTGAAAAAGCTGTAGCTAGATTTAAAGAATTAGTTCCATCATTGTTTACCTCTGATCCATATGATATCTCAACAGAGAGTAGCTATCAAAGTCTAACGTAAGAGTAAATAGATGATCTTATCAACAGTGCAATGTTGTCACTGTACACAGCTCTGGATGCTGTTCCTCCGCTTAAAAAGAAGACGATGTGTCATAAAAAGGTCACTCCCTGGTATAAATCTGAATTGCGTCTTTTAAAACAGCCATCGCGAAAATTAGAAAGGAAGTGTCTCTCCTCAAACATGGTAGAAGTTAATACTGTCTGGAGAGAAAGTTTATTAGTTTATAAAAAAAAAAGCTCTCCGCAAAGCTAGAACCTCTTATTATTCAACTTTAACAGAGGAAAACAAGAACAATCTTATTTATTTTATTTATTTATTCAGTTTATTTCCGACATGGTTACATTCACTTTTTTCTTTTTTTTTTTTTTTTTTTTTTACATTTTTTGTACATGCCGAAAAAGGAGACGAGAGAAGCAGTTTGCTTATCCGGGTCCCGTCCCCTGTTTTACCATCGCAGATTTACATGGGTTTACATGTCTCTCTGGTCAAACATTCTTGATTTCTTCTGAACGTCCATCTGTAGTCAGTGTTGTCCTCTCTATCTTTGTTTGTGTTGGCCTTGTTCCCTGTCAGACGTTGTTAGCGTTCCTCCAGTTCAAGAATAGTTCCTCTTTCGAAGGTGTTTGTAAGGTTTTTCCCTTTTCATCCACAATGTCACCTTGTTTTGTCTCTACATCAAGGGTAATCCAGCTGTTGTTAGTTCTATTGGCAGTGTTGTATTTTCCACTGTCTGATGATGGGATCAGATCCAACTTGTATAAACACATCACTACATCCCAGTTCACAAGCAAGGCAGTATTTTAATGTAATATATCTTAGTTCATAAGCGTGTTTCTAACTGCTGTTGTTAGTTTTATTGGCAGTGTTGTATTTTCCACTGTTAGATTTAACTTGTATAAACACATTATTATATCTTAGTTCATAAGCAAGGTAGTAATTTCATTGTATATAAAAAAAATCGTGTTTCTAACTGCACATATGACAATAAACACTTTGAATTTAAATTTAATGTAATCCTTAATCACCCCACCACCTAGTAATTGAAATGAATAAATGACAGACCTTTTTTACTCTTGGTTTCCACATTTAATTCAGTCTCCGTAAAATAATCACAGTCTGAGTTTTGTTTCCAGTGTTTATATAGATCTGGGTCCATATCCATGATTACCATCAGTAGTGTTGTTGTTTAGGTGGATCCTTCGTATTTTCCCAAGTTGTCCATCGTTTTGATGAGAACTGGTTTTCCGTCCTCTTCTTCCAGGATGTAAATCCTGCAGTTTTTTGACCAAGTCTTCATAATCTTTCCTTCTTTTTTTATTTGACGTGCTTTCCATGCAATGCTTGCATTTTGTTTCGTCAGGTTTTCATTGATGTACACCTTCGTTCCCTTGAGTTTATTTCCTTGCTTGATTATTTCTCCTTTGAATTTTATATTCGTGAAGGTTATTTTTACAGCTCTGGTATCATTTCTCTTTGGCAGGAGATGGCAGGAGTTGATGTTGTCAGGGTTCAGGACAATGTCCTTCGACTTCAGGAAGTCAATGACCTGTTGTTCAATCGATTTTGTTTCTTCGTAACTCCTGGGTTTTATCTTTAGGCCTGTGATGATGACATCTTTCTCTCTTTCCTTTTGTTCCAGCTGTTCAACCCTCGCGTTCAACAATTTTATCTCTTCAGCATTTCTTTCATTCTTTTCTTTCAGTACCTTTGTTTCGCTTTGTAGTCTTTCCAGTGAGTTTTCCAGCGTCTTTTCCAACGACTTTATCTCGGCAGATAGGTTTTGTAGACCCTCGCGTATCATCTCCTTGACCTCTTCCAAACCCGAATTGGGTTCTGAAGGGCCTCCCTGCGGTTTTTTCACCATTTTCCTTCAGTCTTGGGCCCAGTTTTTCAGGCTGTTCAGGCTGTTCAGCTGTAGCCAAGGTCGTGTTATCGGAGCGAATGAAAACACGTCTGCTCTCACCAAAGACCAGAGAATGAATCTTCAGTTTCTATTCAACACTGTAGCCACGCCCACCAAAAGCCACAGCTCTATTCCTGTCAACCTGAGCAGTGACGACTTCATCAATTTCTTTACTGATAAAATTCTAACAATTAGAAACAAAGCTAATGTCCCCCCTGCAGGAGTGAGGTCTATCTGAACTGACCTCAATAGTTAGTGCTTCTAAACCATAGGTGGGCAAACTACGACCCGCGGGTCACATCCATAAACAAAGACGCATGTTTGGGAGATAAAGCTGCAGGTAACAATGATGCTTTCACAACCACGGGAAATCACACCTGTTAACCATTGAATAAACTTCATGAGGAACATTACTCATTAACATATGATCCAGTCCATTACAATATCATAATTATGACTGCATTTATTTGACTTTGTCCTGTAATGCCTGGCGTCCCACTAGGTATGGACAGAAAATGTAAAATGAGGAAGAAAGCAGAGTTAGATTGGTCACCGCCATAACAAACCCACGAAGCAGCAGCAGCAGAGCTTACCCATGGTAGAAACAGAAAATTGGATACCTGGTCAGACAAAACAGTTCTTCCACGTCGGATAAAGTAAGATGTTTGTTGTTGTTGTTTTTTTATTGTGGAGTCTCGTGGTGTCGCGTAAATACGGTTGGCGCTGTGTCAGTTTTGCGGTTCTCCTCCTGGTGCGTCACGGAGCTAAACCGCGGCGCTGACACAGCCATACCCATCTGCAACCATGAGTGGTCCAAAGAAAAGAAGAGTCGACAGTGAGTGTTCATCAAAGAATGGACCAGTAAATACTTGTTACTGTAGTCTGGTCAAAGGCTGTGTGCCTTATTTGCACAGAAATCTTAGCAGTTTTAAAGGAATACAACATCCACCGTCACTTTTCCTCCTAGCATGCTAATTATGCTAATAACCAGTCAACGCAAGAACGCACGGCTACCGCTCAGAGGTTGGCAGCTAGTTTGCAGGCTCAGCAAAACACCTTTATCCGTCAAACTGCCATCCAAGAATCAAGCACAAAGACAAGTTATTTACTGGCATTCAAATTAGCAAAAAAACAGCAAACCTTTGTCTGAAGGACAGTTTCTCACAGAGTTCATGGTAGAGACAGCAGGCGACTCGCCGTGTTGGGCTAACTGAAGAAGACTTAGCTAGCAAGCTAAACCAAAAAGCAGAGTCATTTACATTATATTCCTTGGCACTGGATGAAAGTAATGACATAAAGGACACTGCTCAGCTTTTATCAGACGGATTAATGACAGTTTTGAGATAATGGAGGAGTTTTTGACAATGGAATCCCTAAAGGGGACAACGTGGGTAGAGGACTTGTATGGCAGCGTGTCGGGGTCATCGATAGGTACAAGCTACCTTTGAGTACGCTCGCCAACGTTACCACAGATGGATCGCAGAAAAAAACGTTGGCCTGCTCAAAAGAATCCAGGACAGGGTGAAAGAGGACAACCCTGAGAAAGAGGTCATTTTCCTCCACCAAGAAGTCCTGTGTGAATCCGTGTTGTAGTTTGACCACATGGTGAAACCAGTTGTAAAACTAATTCACTTTATTCAGCATCGTCAGTTTATTAAGTTTCTTGAAGAAACTGACGCTGATCACCAGGACTTACTGTATCACTCCAACGTCTGCTGGTTCAGTCTGAGGACAGTGTGTGAGCTCAAACAGGAGATGATGTCATCTTTAGAGCTACGTGATGAAGCTGAGCTGAGAGACACAGACTGACTTTGTGATGTAACTGTGGACAGACTGACACACATGAATGAGCTGAACGTTAAGCTACAAGGAAAGACTCGTTTGTGGAGGAAATGTACACAAACGTCCCCACCCTGGCTACGTTGAAAGATGACCCTCGACATGTGAAAAAATACAGGAAATCACTGAATGACCTGCATAATGAATTCTGTCGTTGGTTCTATGATTTTCAGCTGGTGTCATGTCCCTTCACACAAAACCTGAAACGGATCCACTGTTTCAGTTGGAACTGATTGATCTCCACCGTCTTAAAGGAGAAGCTGAACTGTCTTAAGAGTCTTTTAATGTAACGAACACCAACAAAGCAGAAACACATCCCAGTTGACAACAAAACTAACACCAGACTTTAACACTAGAAGTCCCACAGAGGGGTCAAATGAACGTTTTACCTATAAAACCCAGAGAGGTGTCATTTGACCCAAAGGATCTGAGCTAACGTCTGTCCTCAGCTGCTTTTGTTATGTCAATGAGGCAGTAAGTGTTGTACCACAGGAGGGGCCCTGCATCCTGGGTTCAGGAAGAATTTCAGTTAATATATAGTTATATACAGTTGCATTGATATTTTAACTCTTTTTGTTTTTTTTTTACATGTGTTAATGGATGATGTAAGAAATATATATTTAAAATTCTCATAAGGTGGAGGCTTTAACCCTCTATGACACAACAACCTGTTTTCCTGATTTTGTCATTTTTTGTATAACATCTACAATTTTACTATTTATTCCCCACAGCACAAAAGGCTGCATGAAAATAGGCTGTTCCTATAGGTATGGAAATGATCCCAGCTCCTCCCTACCCCACCCCAACCTGTGAACATACTCTGAACACATTCTGAACATGCTATGATTTCATCAAACTTCATAAATTCTGATGCACGTCAGTGTCTTGACCAGGTTGTGAAGGGATTGTGATAATAAATATATATATATATAATTTTACACTATGGCCCTTATTATACAGTTTATTGTTGAGAGGCACACCCAGGTTCTTGAAGTGCTCAGTAACAATGTCTTTACTGGATTTGTCTCAGGCCCCATTTACACTACACATTAAATCTGATGTTTTCTGTTTCTTTCAATGTTTGTAGTCTGTGTTTGTTCTCCCCCAGCATCAAGCAGAACGAGTTAATAAACGGGGCATTGTGACTTTAGCTTCCAGGGCACTTCCCCCTAACATTCCAGACTTCCATTGTTAGAGTCAGGCTCTCCCCCCTGCTGATTTCTCAGGTGATTCATTTACAAATGAATAGATGCAAATTGTAGCCATCAGAGTCATCAGTTTGGTCCTAGAGTTCATTTGACCCTGCTCTGGGACTTCTGGGGGGATATAGAAATCCCTGGGACTTCTAGTGTTAATGCACTGGTATAAAATCAACAACACTGTTCCCACTAAAAGTGGATGTAAGTTAACACTAATGCTTTTTATTATTTATGTTTGATATGTGGTCACCACATGATGTTCAAATGGTACAGAAATTTGCTTTTGTTAATGAGTGACATAATAATTCATAATAAATCAAAAACTAAATTAAACTAATTACCTGCATAAAAACAAATGTAAAAGTTCAGCAAAATATACAAGAAACACTTTGTTTACAATCTGTGACAAAAAGCTTAAGAAACAAAAAAGGAAATAAATGTTTTAAATGAGATTAAAAGTTTGTTTGTGGTTCTGCTTCACTTCACATGACATGTTTACACATTAATTACACGATACATTTTGTTCCTGGTCTTTAATTTAATGCTCTTTTAATTTCTGATACATTTTAGGATTCTAAATTTGCCTAATAATGATCTTTATTGTCGATGAAAAAAGGTTTTTGAAGAAGATTGACATGAAATTGAAAATATCCACCTGTCATGTTTCCGATCCCCCACCAGGGGGCGCACCACACATTACTAACAGGCCTGTCTGTCATTAGATCTACAAACATTTCTTTAATTTTGGGTGAAAGTTGCAAATCTGTAGCATATGGTTGATTTGTTATGAAATTCTCTAAATTTGAACTTTAGACAAATTAGATGTTTGCATCGGTTGCTGGCCCCGCCCATCTGTCAATTTTTAAAAGTCCCTGTGGCCCCTGAGCCCACCCAGGTTCTAAACCAACAACCTGTCTTTTAGATCCAATCCCATCTCCACTATTTAAAGATGTTCTTCCACTAATCAGCACTAATATGATGAACTACATTAATACATCTATAGTAACAGGTTATGAACCACAGGCCTTTAAAACCACTGTAATAAAACCTCTCCTTAAAAAACAACCATTGATCCATTTATAGATCAATATCTAATCTACCTTTTATTTCTTGAAAAAGTCATCACAGGTCAACTATGTGATCACCTTCATAGGAACAATTTATAGAGAGCTTTCAGTCTGGCTTTAGAGCCAATCACAGCACAGTAACAGTAACCAATGATCTCCTCTTAGCCTCAGACAGAGGGTTGGTCTCAGTTCTGGTGATCTTAGATCTCAGTGGATCATCATCTACTGCTGCAGAGACTGGGATTAAAGAAACAGCGCTGGGTTGGTTTAAATCCTACCAATCAGACAGAACCACTTTGTTCATGTTAATAATCTGTCCTCAGCACAAATCACAAGGACAGCCTTCTTCTACCTCTGTAATATCTATAAAATCAGGAATATCTTGACCCAGAGTGATGCTGAAAAACTAATCCATGCATGTGTTACATCTAGATTAGATTATTATAACTCTATACTGTCAGGATGTCCTAGTAAGTCACTAAAAAGTCTCCAGTTAATTCAGAATGCTGCAGCTAGAATACTAACAGGTACTAACAGGAGAGAACATATTTCTACAGTATTGGCTTCTCTTCATTGGCTTCCTGTAAAATCTACAATAGAGTTTAAAATTATCCTGTTAGCATACAAAGCTCTACATGATCTAGCTCCTGTATATCTATAGAGACCTGTTAGTGTCCTATCATCCAGGTAGATCACTCTGCTCTCAGTCTGATGGTCTTCTGGAAGTTCCTAAAGTGTCTAGAAGTAGAACAGGAGGCGGAGCATTCAGCTACCAGGCTCCTCCCCTTTGGAACCAGCTCCCAGTCTTACTACAGGAGGCTGCTACTCTCTATACCTTTAAGGCTAAACTCTAAACCTACTTATTTATTAAAGCATATACTGTATAATAGCATTAACATAAACACTAGGAACAAAGATCTAAACCTAAAAATAGGAACTAAGAACTAAGATTATTTAGTAGAACACCAACATTATAAACATGATCCACCATCTACACACATAGCTCTAATGGCTGTAATGAGATGATGTCCAGTCAGACACAGTTGTACCAGGTTGTAGACCAGGGGTGTCCAATTCCGGTCCTCGAGGGCCACTATCCAGCATGTTTTAGATGTTTCCCTCTTCCAACACACCTGATTCAAATGATCAACTCCTCATCCAGCTCTGCAGAAGCCTGATAACGATCCTAATCATTTGAATCAGGTGTGTTGGAAGAGGGAAACATCTAAAACATGCTGGATAGTGGCCCTCGAGGACCGGAATTGGACACCCCTGTTGTAGACCAACCCCCCACTTCTGTTGTATAACCATCATACTGCTCACACTGATATAAACCACATAGATCATTCTAGTTCCACTCACACATAGTTTAGCACCAGGTGTTGCAACACATGATGACCTGATAATAATGTATCATATTTTTCTGCAGTCAGTGTCTTCTCCTCGTCCTTCTCTCTCTGCTCTGTTTCAGGTGAAGCTGATGATGTCACTTCCTGATCTGTGGTTCACGGCTCTAGTCTGGAACACTCTGATGTTCTATCTCTATATCCTGTTCTGTTGGTTCTGTCCACTAAATGTTTGTTAATGTGGATCTTGTTGGGTTTTTTTCCTTTTTATTATGAATTTTATATTTTGATAAGCACTTTGAGATGATTTTGTTGTAATATAAATAAAGTTGAATTGAAATAAGAGGGTAAATCTCACTATGAGGTGGTCTAATCCAAACTAAATCTCTAAAATCAAGTCAACCTTTATTACATAACATACACACCTCATACATTTCACTCATAACATGTATATAAATCTGTGTATAGCCAATAGAAACCTTTAA
This sequence comes from Gouania willdenowi, assembly GCF_900634775.1. Classification (NCBI taxonomy): domain Eukaryota; kingdom Metazoa; phylum Chordata; class Actinopteri; order Blenniiformes; family Gobiesocidae; genus Gouania; species Gouania willdenowi. The sequence continues at coordinate 38,547,598 of NC_041064.1, forward strand.
TAATCATCATTTGAATGATCTTATTATCAATATGCTTGTACATTATTAATATTCTCATTTGTTACAATAAATGCATGAATTATACCTGCTTTGTTATTAATATATTAATAAACAAGAACCCACCTTATTAATTAATAACCCATAAATTAATCTTTAACTCAGTCCTCGTTACCTCCTGGCAAATCTTAATGATAATATTATTAATAATTAATATCATTTTTCTCATCATTATCTTTACCTAATGTCTGGACTCAGAACATCATGTTCTCCACCCTGGACTCTCCTCCTGGTCCTGGTTGCAGCAGGTGGAGCTCCTCCCCTTTTATTAACTGTAAGTTAAGCCCCTCCCACCCCACTATGGTGACTCTGATCAACTCTAACAACTGCTGTTGAACTGTTTCATAAAGACTTGAATCCATCGTGTGTTAGAAGCACTTTAGTGAAGCTTAGGAGGAGCTCAGAGTAGAGCAGAGACCAAACAGGTGGAGCTCACTTTGTTTATTCCTTCTTTACATCGTTACAAATCCATCACAGGTGGACGTTAACAAAAAGCTTCTGTACATTTCATCATGAGAACGTCTCAAGTGCAAATAAAAGGTATAAATACAGGCTTGAATAATTCAGGACAAAGAGGGACTACATGCATAGTAGCAAACAGATGCTAGCACATGCTAACCAGTTAGCAAACACCTGTGGGACAACAGATGCTAACCAGTTAGCAACAGTCAGTGTTGCTGTTTAAACAAGCTGAACTTCTGTACATTCATTGACTTAAATAATCCAACGCCGCTCTCTCCTGTGAGGCTAACATCCAGCAACTAAAAGGCAGCGTGTGTTAGCGGTTAGCGCCCCTAAAACCAGACCAGGAAATTAAGAAGGTCACACTGGTCATGACCTCAGCACTTCCTGATCTACATGGTCACATGACCTTCAGTCCTGCTCAGCAGTGACGTACCTTTGAAGAGCAGCTAATGCTAGCTAAACATGCTAGCACTGCATTGACACGTGCTGCAGCTTACATGCTAGCTTCTGTGCTAACGTGCAAACAAAGTTAGCTCACATGTTTTTTTCCAACATGTGAAAGATTGTGAAGTTGTGCAAGTACACGTGTGTGTGTGTGTGTGTGTGTGTGTGTGTAAGGATGATGTGAGGATCAGCCAATCCTGGAGCTTCACCAACTTCCTGCTTTTCTCTGTTGACTCCTCCCACTTTACAATCACCGTATAATGACTCATCAGAAATTAATAAAGACACTTTTACACACTTTGATTTTTCCATGAAAGCAGCAGCAGCGACTTCACTGTTATTGTGTGTGTGTTATTGTGTGTGTGTTATTGTGTGTGTGTTATTGTGTGTGTGTGTTATTGTGTGTGTGTTATTGTGTGTGTGTGTTATTGTGTGTGTGTTATTGTGTGTGTGTTATTGTGTGTGTGTTATTGTGTGTGTGTTATTGTGTGTGTGTGTTATTGTGTGTGTGTTATTGTGTGTGTGTTATTGTGTGTGTGTTATTGTGTGTGTGTTATTGTGTGTGTGTGTTATTGTGTGTGTGTTATTGTGTGTGTGTTATTGTGTGTGTGTTATTGTGTGTGTGTGTTATTGTGTGTGTGTTATTGTGTGTGTGTGTTATTGTGTGTGTTATTGTGTGTGTGTATTTTTGTGTGTGTGTTATTGTGTGTGTGTGTTATTGTGTGTGTGTTATTGTGTGTGTGTTATTGTGTGTGTGTTTTTGTGTGTGTGTTATTGTGTGTGTGTGTTATTGTGTGTGTGTTATTGTGTGTGTGTTATTGTGTGTGTGTTATTGTGTGTGTGTTATTGTGTGTGTGTTATTGTGTTATTGTGTTATTGAGTCTTTAAAAGTAATAAATAGACGAGTCCATACGTGTCTCTGCGTTCACAGGAAAAGGAGGAGTTAGCTAGCACTGTTAGCTAGCTGTGTTAGCTGTTAGCTAGCTGTGTTAGCTGTTAGCTAGCAGTGGGAGGAGATGTCTGAGGAGCTGCTACTGTTGCTGTTCGTCTGAGCTCGTTTGATGTAGAGGTTCAACAACTTCATCTGCACAAAAACAAACACACACACACACACAATAAAAAGACAAATATATAGATTATTATATATAGATTATTATACACGTCCATGGTTTGGAAACAAGCTGAGAACATGATAACTCTGTTAGAGACCATAGTGTGTGAGTGTGTGTGTGTGTTACCTTGCTTCCAGTGAGTTGTATCAGGTGAGGTTTGAGTTCTTCACCAATCACAGAGTAGATAGCAACCAGACAGAAAACACTGGCCTTACGTACACTGCTCTCTGTGTTATCATAGCCCTACACACACACACACACACACACACACACACACACACACACACACACACACACACACACACACACACACACACACACACACACACACACACACACACACACACACACACACACACACACACACACACACACACACACACAGCAGTCGTGTTCTGAACACATCTTATACAAACCTCGTGTAAACAAACAAAACAAGCCAGAAAAACAAACTAATGCAGACATTTAGGAATTATAAAAAATGCAAACATCTTCGTAACAGTTCTGGAACCAGACGTTAGGAACCGGTTCCTAATTGGAACCGGTTTTCGGTGCCCAGCCTTAGTGTTCACTCCCTCTATGTTTCACTCTATGTTTCACTCTATGTTTCACTCCTACCTGCATCAGTCCAGGGATGATGTCTGGCAGCAGCTGCACTAATGAGTCCTTGTTGATCCGTTCGATTACTTTGGTCTGGACTTTGATGGCAGCCAGGTTAACAGGATAGTCAGCAGTCTGAACAATGGGACACAGAACCTTGATGCACTGATCAGGATGAATGGAAGCAGCCAGGGTGGAGGAGGTCTCCTCTGCAGCACGCACCACCTACACACACACACACACACACACATAGAAACAGAAACACACGCAGCTAATGTCAGGCTAATGCTAGGCTAATGTTGAGCTAATGTTAGGCTAATGTTGAGCTAATGTAAGGCTAATGTTGGGCTAATGTTGGGCAAGGGTAAGGCCAATGTTGGGCTAATGTTAGGCTAATGTTGGGCTAATATAAGGATAATGACGTGCTAATGTTGGGCTAATGTTTGGCTAATGTTAGGCTAATGTTGAGCTAATTTAAGGCTAATGTTGGGCTAATGTAAGGCTAATGTTGGGCAAGGGTAAGGCCAATGTTGGGCTAATGTTAGGCTAATGTTGAGCTAATGTAAGGCTAATGTTGGGCTAATGTTGGGCAAGGGTAAGGCCAATGTTGGGCTAATATAAGGATAATGACGCGCTAATGTTGGGCTAATGTTTGTCTAATGTTTGTCTAATGTTTGGCTAATGTTGGGCAAGGGTAAGGCCAATGTTGGGCTAATGTTAGGCTAATGTTGGGCTAATATAAGGATAATGACGCGCTAATGTTGGGCTAATGTTTGGCTAATGTTAGGCTAATGTTTGTCTAATGTTTGGCTAATGTTAAGCTAAAGTTAAGTTTTCACAAACCAAGCCAAAAGACTCTCAGCAGAGAAAGTGTACCTCCTTGTGAGAATCTTTGTGAGCTTCCAGGGTCTTCATGATGGTTAGCTCAGCGTAGTTCTTGAAACGTGCCGGCTGGTTCCTGAGGATCTCCTTCAGGACCCTCAGGGCCAGAGCTCGGATGGTGTGCTGGGAGAAACAAAGGACATGTGTACATGTCCTGTCTGAGAAAGGCTCCACAGAAAGACAAACCACTCACATCTTTGTCTCCCAGGGTCTCCAACAGCAGCAGCAGGATGGTCTTAAAGTGCTCGTCCCACACCGGCAGGTTGTCCTCTCTGGTGATCTTCAGCAGCTCCACCAGGGCTCCTTTACGCTCCTCAGAGCGCTCGTTGTGGTTGGACAACTCCTTCAGAAGGTCGGCCACCAGGTCAGAACTGTCCTGTCCTACTGCACGGCCCACGACACAGAGAGACATAGAGTCAGAAGGACATAGAATTATAGACATAGTCATATAGACATAAAGTCATAGAGTCATATAGACATAGAGTCATAGACATAGAGTCATATAGACATAGAGTCATAGTCATAGAGTCATATAGACATAGAGTCATATAGACATAGAGTCATAGTCATAGAGTCATATAGACATAGAGTCATATAGACATAGAGTCATAGTCATAGAGTCATATAGACATAGAGTCATATAGACATAGAGTCATAGTCATAGAGTCATATAGACAGAGCCAAATAGACATAAAGTCATAGAGACATAGGGTGTGTGTGTGTGTGTGTGTGTGTGTGTGTGTGTGTGTGTGTGTGCGTGTGTGTGTGTGTGTGTGTGTGTGCTGGCACATGAGTAAAAACACTGTCTCTGATTGGCTACCATTAAACATGACTCCTCCTTAGCCAATCATAATCTCTCATCTTGTTTCTAACCCACCTCCTCACTACAGCTGTGTATGAAACCAGGGATGTTTTCATAACAGTTTATTCTATCAATACATGTAACGCACCACATTTAACCTTCAGTAACCATAACAACGTTATAACGGTGTAAAAAGTCATTAGTTAGATTACCTCATTACTGAAAAACAAACGCTGTTACATAACACCGTTATTTTAAACGTAGTTATTCCAAACACTGGTCATAAGGACATAGACATATAGACATAGTCATATAGGCATAGAGTCAGAAGGACATAGAAATAAAGACATAGAGACATTGAGACAGAGTCATATAGACATGTTGACATAGAGTCATGAAGACATAAAGTCATAGAAATAAAGACATAGAGAAAGAGACCAAGTCATTTAGACATAGAGACATAGAGTCATAAAGACAGAGTCATAGAGACAGACATAGAGACATTGAGACATAGAAACATAGAGACATAAAGACAGAGTCATAGCCATAGAGACATAGACATAAATACATAGAGACATTGAGACATAGAAACATAGAGACATAGAAACATAGAGACATAGAGACAGAGTCATAGCCATAGAGACATAGAGACATAGAGACATAGAGAAAGTCATAGACATAGAGACATAGACATAGAGACATAGAGACATAGAGAGAGTCATAGACAGAGACATAGAGACATAGAGACATAGAGACATAGAGTCATAGAGACAGAGTCACACAGACATAGATACATAAAGTCGTAGACATAGTGACATAGTCATAGAGTCGTAGAGTCAGAGACAAAGAGACATAGAGACATATAAATATAGTCATAGAGACTCAAACACAAGAACTTCTCTGAACCAAACCAGTATCTGACCCAGTGTTACTCAGTACAGCCACATATTTACACAGACAGCATCAATCAGGCTGAAGTAGGACAGAAGAGAGTCAAAGCTAAGGCTAAGGCTTAAGATAAGGCTAAGGTTAAAGCTAAAGATAAGGCTAAGGCTAACACCTCAGATACACAGGAGCATAGAAAACACTGACCTAATCATGAGGAAAGAATCAACTGTTAGTGGATGATAGACTGACAGTAAATCATGTTCCTTTCGTCTTCCTTATTGAAGCAGCAGCAGCTCTAACGTATCAATCTACAATGTCTCAGTCCTGATTTATCAAGTTAAACTAAACTAAACTAAGCTAAACTAAATTAAGCTAAGCTAAGCTAAGCTAAGCTAAACTAAACTAAACTAAGATAAGCTAAGAAAAGATAAACTAAACTAAGGTAAGGTAAGCTAAACTAAATTAAACTAAGCTAAGCTAAACTAAACTAAACTAAGCTAAACTAAATTAAACTAAGCTAAGCTAAGCTAAGCTAAACTAAACTAAACTAAACTAAGATAAGCTAAGAAAAGATAAACTAAACTAAGGTAAGGTAAGCTAAACTAAATTAAACTAAGCTAAGCTAAACTAAACTAAACTAAGCTAAACTAAATTAAACTAAGCTAAGCTAAACTAAACTAAACTAAACTAAGCTATGATAAGATAAACTAAACTAAGGTAAACTAAACTAAACTAAGCTAAACTAAACTAAGGTAAACTAAACTAAACTAAGCTAAACTAAATTAAACTTAGCTAAGCTAATCTAAACTAAACTAAACTAAGCTAAACTAAACTAAACTAAACTAAACTAAATTAAACTAAACTAAACTAAGCTATGATAAGCTAAGATAAGATAAACTAAACTAAGGTAAGCTAAACTAAATTAAACTAAGCTAAGCTAAGCTAAACTAAACTAAACTAAACTAAGCTAAACTAAATTAAACTAAGCTAAACTAAACTAAACTAAATTAAACTAAACTAAACTAAGCTATGATAAGCTAAGATAAGATAAACTAAACTAAGGTAAGGTAAGCTAAACTAAATTAAACTAAGCTAAGCTAAACTAAACTAAACTAAGCTAAACTAAATTAAACTAAGCTAAACTAAACTAAACTATGATAAGATAAACTAAACTAAGGTAAACTAAACTAAGCTAAACTAAATTAAACTTAGCTAAGCTAATCTAAACTAAACTAAGCTAAGCTAAACAAAGCTAAACTGAACGAAACTAAACTAAGGTAAGCTAAACTGAATTAATCTAAACTGAGCTAAACTAAACTAAACTAAACTAAACTAAGCTAAGCTAAACTAAACTAAGTTAAACTAAACTAAGCTAAGCTAAGCTAAGGTAAGCTAAACTAAGCTAAGCTAAGCTAAACTAAGCTAAGCTAAACTAAACTAAATTAAGCTATGGTAAGCTAAACTAAGCTAAGGTAAGATAAACTAGGCTAAGCTAAGCTAAGCTAAACTAAACTAAGCTAAACGGTGCAACAGTGATTGAGTCGAGCTCAGACAGACGCTGTAACAGTTCCTGTAGGGGGAGGAGCTTAACACAGAGCAATGAGGAAATGTTTACAAACAGGTGAGAGAGGGGCGGAGTCAGAGCTGATGTCTTTACCGGGAGCGAATCCTTTAGGGAGAGTCTTCCTGTTCTCAGCGCTCTCCTGATGTCGGCCTGGAGCAGGGGGTGGGGCGAGGGGCGGGGGGAAAGATGGAGGGTGGATAGAGGATGTGATGCAACACCAACCAGTGAGTGGAACAGAAAAGCTGCTCGGCCAGTCGACCAATCAACTCACAGTCTCTGAACTGCTCCACGTCGTCATCGAACACGGCCTCCTTCAGCGCGTTCTTATCGTACGAACTGATGCCGTACGGACTGAAGTCTCTGGAACGCGTTCCACAGAAAGAACGAGGAGACGGAGTGTTGAGCAGAGACGTCTTATTGTCCAATGCCGTCCTTCCTCCTTCCACCACGTCCACCACACGACCAGCATCACAGGACACGCCCTCTTTACCAGCCTGGACACAGAGGGACAGAGTCGGTCTATGTACAGGTGGACCCTGTCCTGGTCTCAGACTACCACAGTATGTGAAGCTTGTGACGTACTGCATCATCCCTCTTTCCCTCTCGTCTCATTGGCTCACTCAGATCCTCCTGGCTGCGGTAGCTGAAGCTCTGGATGGCCTCCGTCACCCCTCGGAGTGAGCTATAGATCTCCTCTGAGTTCATGTTCTCTGTGTCGTACTCCGTCATGCTGCAGACACACATCACAAATGAGCTTAGCATTAGCATGCTCACACGTTAGCATTAGCACAAAGGCAGACATGACATGCGGCAAACACATACAGAGACACACAAAGGGTAGAACTAGCTCAGCATTAGCATTAATGTTAGCATTAGCACAGGAGGGACATGACATGCTCCACTAATGAAAGCACATGAAGAAGCTCAGACTGTGGGGTGGGGGGTACCTGGGGGAGTACGCTCTGTGCAGGACTCTGAGGGAGGGGACAGAGGGGGCGGAGTTAGGCTGAGCAGAAGCAGCAGGGGCGGAGTTAGGCTTTGAGAGGCCGTCCACACCCCAACCCCACAAACGACTGCTGACACAGATGGGTGTTTAAGGGTGGGGGGGGGACAGGACACCAGAGGACAGAGAAAAGAAAAAAACCACACTGAGCGTCAGAAGGTGAGAACACAGGAAGGAGGAGGAGTCACCATTACACACCTGGGAGACAGGCCGCCGTGGGAACCATTTGTTGGAGACGTGAGGGGACTGGTTCTGCTGGGTGGGTGACGCTGGGGGGTCCGTCCAACGGTGTTACTGGGAGAACCCTGTGGGGGGGTAGACCATGAGTGGTTCTGACCACACCTACACTGACCACACCCACACTGACAACGCCCACACTGAGCACACCACACTAACCACGCCCACACTGGTCTTCAGGTGGCTGTGCAGCAGCCTGGTGGCTCCGTCCTGGAAGGTTTTGGGCAGAGCCCCCAGCAGCATGGAGAACTCTGGAGTGTTGAGTTCAAACAGAGAGATGAGAACCACCTGAGCAGCCTGTGGACACATGGACAGCACCGCTGGTCAGATGATGGTCACATGTTATCATGTAACGTTTAGTACAACCATGAATCAATGCATTCACTGCTTTTCCTTTTCACTATGGTGATGTATGTGAGAAGCTGTAATCAAGTTCAAAGCTCTTTGAAACCATGGAAACCATCACTTACAGTGTATCACTCCTGAACCTAGTGAAATACTGTCATTATGGAGGGTGTCAGTGAAAAACCACAATATGCAGTTAGAAGTACCAGGAACCATTTTATACTTTCATTTAAAGAAAACAGGTTATACAGGTGAACAGGTTATACAGGTGAACAGGTTATACAGGTGAACAGGTTATACAGGTGAACAGGTTATACAGGTGAACAGGTGCAGACTGATCATCCTTTGTGTGATTACAGACGCAGGAAGAAGACGTTCTATGGAGGACGTGTTGGTCCAGCTGATTGGACACAGCTGTAGTTATGTGTTCAATTATATTTATTATATTATATATAAAGACTGCACAGCTGTGACAGGCTGTGGGTTAAAGTAGATGTGACTGAGAACAATAAGAACTATTCCTGTGGATGTATCAGATCTTTAGACACTCTTTATTAAATATCAGTAACTGGAGGATTAAGTTCAATTCATTTTTTAAAGTTATGATAACAACAGGCCTTGGAAACGATCACATCAGGTCATCCCACGCACTTCAGCCTCAAAATACAGAAGTTTTTTACCAATTGTTCAGTGATTATTCAATATTCACTCTGTAAATGTTTAGTTTGATCTGATCAATACTTTATGAGATATGGGCATTTAGTGAGGTGTGTGTGTGTGTGTGTGTGCGTGCGTGCGTGTGTGTGTGTGTGTGTGTGTGTGTGTGTGTGTGTGTGTGTGTGTGTGTGTGTGTGTGTGTGTGTGTGTGTGTGTGTGCTCTGAAAATATGAACATGTACTTTTTTTAACTATTTTCATTGGCCCATAACTGCATGTGGGAATGTTAGAAAATAACCTCATCTGTTTTAATTTACAGTATAAAGGTTGCTCTTTATTGAGATATAAAACTACTGTAATTTCCAGGCTATAAATTACACTGTTTTATTAGCCGCATTACAATAATTTAGCAATTTTTAAAGAAAAATTCACACAAATGCTGCAGCCTAATATAGGCCACACCCTATTGGCTAACGAGGGTGCCCGTCAGACAACTCGGCCAATCAGAATGGGCGGGTAGGCGGGCTGCTGTAGTCATGTTAGGTTGCTGGGAAATGTCCGTGTTTTAACTGATCAGTTTCCTTTATTACATGAAGTCTCCTCTTCACTGCTCCATGTCTACATATCAGTACATTTACAGCTTTTTACTGTAACCACTGATAAACCACTTCATCTGCTCTTACCGTGAACTACCACAGAGCGATCACAGCGACTCACACTCTGAGTCAGAATACGGACGTGATCACTTCTGAACAAATCCAACGTGGTGACTTTATGCTGTTATGTTATTATTATAAACTGTCTGACTTTTACTGTATCCACACTGTAGCTGTAGCTGTAGCTGGCTCTCTCTCTCTCTGACGTTTATCTGTGTCGTTGCTATGACGATGTAGTGTGCATCATGACAAAATGTAATGTTAACAATGTCATAGTTCCACCTTTTCTAATGTGACTGAGCTTCATTTTGTGACGGCATGAAGCATAAAAAAATGGGAAAAATCCACAATTTAGCCACGTTATTGTTTAAGGTTCAAAGCGTGAGAAAAAAGTAGCCGCTTATAGTAAACATATAAAAAAATATGTGACTTCATTTTTACTTCAACTGGATTATTTCACCACTCGTGAATATTGAAAATCCTTTAAATGAAGCCACTGGAGGTTGGCTCTCTCTCTCTCTCTCTCTCTCTCTCTCTCTCTCTCTCTCTCTCTCTCTCTCTCTCTCTATATATATATATATATATATATATATATATATATAGATGTGAGGACTGTTCCAGGTGGAACTACATCCACGGACTTTCAGCCCCACGTGACGTGTGGGTGTGTCTAATAGATGCACTGTGAACATGCAGGAAACAAACACTTACTGTATATAGATTAATCAGATTAATGAGATTAGACATAAGCAAACAGGAGGGAAACATCACTGATGTCCACAGCCTGGGAAAGCTTTGCTAACCAGTGTTTTCTGTTGTTTGGTCAGTTTATTTTGTTACACACACAGACACACACACACACACACACACGTGTCACACTCTAGTTCCACTGCCTTAAAGGTTGATGGTTAACACCGGGTGTGCAGGGCAGTGCGTGCTGGGGGCGGGGCTACCTGCTTACACTTCTGTTCTTGGTTGACCTCTGCAGAGCTGAGCTGATCCCCATGAAGGTTCTGGGTCACAGAGCAGAGGGGGCTTTAAAGTCATCCTTTCAAAATAAAACACTCTGAAAGAAGCCTCAAGTCATTATGCTACCACCACCATGCTTTACAGTTTGCTGTGGTCAATAACCACACACACAATTTTATACACGTGTGTAGATGATTGTGTGCTGCTTAAAGCCATAAAGTCCACAGAGGTCATCGACCCCCCAGTTATCAATGTTTACATCATATACAGCAGGGGTCACCAACCTTTTTGAAACCAAGAGCTACTTCTTGGGTACTGATTGATCTGAAGAGCTACCAGTTTGATACACACTTAAATAATAATTAGGGAGAAAAAAAAAGAGAAAATGAAATAATTCAATTTCACAGTGTTCTTTTATTTGAAAAACACATAAAGTAAAGAACAAATTCTACAGTACCCGTGCAAATGGTAAATGGTGGTAGTAGTAGAATAAATAAAATAAATAACATAAAATTAAACAAAAAAGGCATACATTGCATAAATTATCCATCAATCTATGCAATGTATGCTTGAAATAAAAATAATCAACAAAAGGAAAATTAAACATAGCCTATACCGATTACACCTCTTCTTATGCAGTGTAATCGTCATTATTATTACAACAATATTATTATTACAATAATATAATTAATTAATTAATTAATTATATTATTGTCCAGCTGGAAACGACGCTCAGTGAAGGATGGTCCGCCCGGACAATGTCGGGCAGAAATCAGGAGAAAATCGGGAGGGTTGGCAAGTATGTATTAAACACAAAAAACACTTTACATTTTAAGTGTTTATATATATGTATTGTCATTTCTAAGTTACATGTAAGTGTGATTTAAACAAGAATAGCTAAATAAATAAATCTATATATATTGTGGCAGCCATGGAGGGGAAGCCGTCTGCAAAGGATTGTGGGAGTGCACAATGGTGTTCTGTTTTAGCACTTTAGAGTGGAATTGTGCACTTTGTTTAGCCATGTTCTGAAGTGGCTGTTAAATATAAGTTGTGTCTTCATGTTATGTAATGAAGAAGGTGTGTTGTGTTTGCACCGTGTGTCAGGTCTGTGTGCGCAGCAGTGACTCTGCACACTGTGCATGTATAGAAGCTTAATTAAAAATAGCACCACCTGCAGGTTTGGGTGTGTGTGAAAAGTAATAAGTAGTCAGTGTCTCGTGCCTCCGCATCGATCGCCACAATATAAAAGCTCACTGGTAAGTGCTGCTATTTGAGCTGTTATTAGAACAGGCCAGCGGGCGACTCATCTGGTCCTTACGGGCGACCTGGTGCCCGCGGGCACCGCGTTGGTGACCCCTGATATACAGTGTACATACCTTACCGTACATGCTGCCTGTTACAGCCGCTCCTGCTTTTTTCATACTTTTTCAACCTTTAACTTGTTTTAACTCATTTTTCTTCAGTTACTTCCTTATATTGATTTGCTTACCTACACTTTAATAGTTTTTGATTGATGATGAACGCGCTACTTTCCTCCAGCGGACTCTACCGAGCTCACATTGTTTACACCAGAGATCAGCTGATGAGGCTGGTACGTAGACCAGATCAGAGAATATCCTCAAACATCTGGAGAAGGACTCATAGAGGCTGCAGAGGAGGTAAAAGACAACTAACAAAGCCAGGTTGAAACAGCTTATGGACAAAAAACCTTTTAAACTGAGAATCTCCTCGGTTACCATGGGCAACGTGAGGTCACTGACAAACAAGATGGAGGAGCTAACGGCACTAGTCCAGAGTCAGAGGGAACATCAGGAGTACAGTTTAATATGTTTTATGGAGTCATGGCTGCACCAGGATATTCCTGATGACAACGTTTCCATCGAGGGCTTTCAGACTGTTCGGGCGGACAGGAAGTGACCGGGAGCTGCAAGAACAAAAGGCGGGGTCTTGCTGTTTTTGTAAACAACTGGTGGTGTAAAAACAGCACACATCACCATCAAAGAGCACATCTGTTGCCTGGACATTGAACTGTTTGCTGTTGGGCTCCGCCCATATTATCTGCCACGTGAGTTTTCTCATGTTTTAATGGTGATTGTTTACGTTCCTCCTGCTGCTAACCCAACATCATCCTGTGACATCATTCACTCAGCCATAGCCTGGTTACACCCATTCATCACCATCTCAGGAGATCACGTTCATCTCAACAAGACTTTGGTTTCACTCAATATGTGACCTGTCCTACCACAGAGGAGAAGACATTAGACCTGCTGTATGCTAATGTTACTGATTCATATGGCTCCTCCCCTCCCCCCCCGCTGGGTCGGTCAGACCATAACCTCATTCATCTCAGCCCCTGGTATCTGCTCCTGGTGATACGCCAGCCTACGACCACGAGGACAGTGAGGAGATGGTCAGAGGAGGTGTTTGAGACGCTGAGAGGATGTTGTGAGGCTACAAACTGGGATGTAGTCTGTGAGCCACATGGACAAGATATTGATAACCTCACAGAATGCATCACAAATGATATGAACTTCTGTGTGGACACCACTGTCCCAGACTGTGAAATGTTCCCCTAACAATAAGCCCTGGGTAACAGAGGACATCAAAGCCATCCTGAACAATAAGAAGAGGACTTTCAGAGATGGTAAGAGGGAGGAGGTGAGATAAATACGGGGGGTTTAAAGGGACAATCAGAGAGGCTAAGGTGGAGTATGGCAGAAAGCTGGAGATAAAGCTTCAGCAAAATAACACCAGAGAGATCTGGAAAGGGATGAGGACCATCACTGGCTTTAAGTCAACCACCATCAGAAGGTTGGACGGTGGTGTGGACCAGACCAACAAACTAAATCTGTTCTTCAACAGATTTGATACTGTCTACTGGACCCCCTACTGTCACCCCTAGTCACACCTCTGTGTGAACCATCATCTCATCTCCTCCTCTGGCTCCCTGAACACCCACACACCTTTAGACTGTACTGACCCCCCCCCCCCCACACACTGCCTGCTCTCTCCACAATAAACATCACAGCTGACCAGGTGAAAAGACAACTGGTGAAACTCTCCTCTCACCTGGACGTGGCAACGAGCCCTGTGAGAGTCATGTTCTTTGACAGAGATGCAGGTGGACTCCTCCATTGTGTCCTGGATTGTGGACTACTTAACTGGCAGACCACAGTATGTATGTCTGAGACACTGTGTGTCTGATATAGTGGTCAGCAATACTGGGGCGTGGCCCCTCAAGGGACTGTCCTCTCTCCTTCCTCTTCACCACCTACACCATGGACTTCAGCTACTGCACTGACACCTGTCATCTCCAGAAGTTCTCTGATGACTCTGCAGTGGTTGGATGTATCAGGGAGGGGGGTGAGGTGGACTACAGGGCTGCTGTGGACAGCTTTGTCACATGGAGTGAGCTGAACCATCTACAGCTCAATGTGACAAAGACCAAGGAGCTGATTGTGGACCTGAGGAGAACCAGGAGGCCAGTCAGACCTGTCTCCATCCAGGAGGTCAGTGTGGACATTGTGGAGGAGAACAAATACCTGGGAGTGGTGATTGATAATAAACTGGACTGGAGGAGGAACACTGACTCCCTCTACAGGAAGGACCAAAGCTGAGGTCCTTCAACATCTGCAGGAAAATGTTGAAGATGTTTTATGAGTCAGTGATGGTGAGTGTGATCATCTACGCTGTTGTTTGCTGGAGGAACAGACTGAGGGTCACAGACACCTACAGACTCTACAGACTCATCCACAAGGTCAGTGACGTTGTGGATTAAACTGGACTCTCAGAGAGGAGGAGCCTGTCTAAGGTGGAGACCATCTTGGTCAATGAGTCCCACCCACTCTATGATGTGCTGGTCAGTCACAGAAGAACCTTCAGCACCTTCAGAACCTTTAGAACCTTCAGCACCAGGCTGATCCAACCACGGTGCTCCACAGAACATCACAGGAAATCCTTCCTGTCTGTGGAGATCAAACTGTATAATTAATCACTAACCTCACAGTTTGATTGTTGTAAATATCTGAATCATATTGTTATAGAATTGGTATAATAATAATAATTATTATTACTTTATTATTATTAATATTATAATTATTTATCCTACTTAATTTTCTACTACTGTAATGTGTGTTTTTGATCCCTATGTTTAACAGTCTTTTTCTTAATTATACACTTATTTATTGTTATAAAATAAAATTATTTTATTTTATTTGTTAACGTTTTCATTCTTTTATTTATGTTTTTTTTTGTGGCTGTAACATAAGCAGTTTAATAAAATAATTCTGATTCTGATCTTGACCAACAACAACATCTGAGCTCCTTAGAGACACTTTTATCATCAGGACATTTAAAGTTTGATCAAAGCCAATAAACGTTGAATAAAAGTCAAAAGATTCACGTACCTTACGAACGTCTGAACTCTTGGGTTCTGTGGTCCATGTGATAATGCGTGACACTGCCAGGCGGGTCTCGCTGGAGTTAACGAAGTCTGTGGGGTCCATCTGTCGGGCCAGGGCCTCAATGTACTTCAGAATGGCCACTTTCACCTGAAGAGGTTGGATCCATTAGACCAGGTCAGTAGTAACGGAATCTACTCTAACAGGGTTGGGGTCAATTACAATCTGTTGCTGTTGTAATTGTAATTGAATTGTAAAGTTCAGATAATTGACTAAATACAAATCTATGGTAAAGTGACATAAACAAAGGTTCAGATGCCCACACCATCTGTCCATAAAGCAAGGAATCTCTGTCTGTCTGTCTGTCTGTCTGTCTGTCTGTTCCTCAAATATCTAAGTATGGAGTAAAAGAATACTCCCTGGATTCTGTAAAGCGTCTTTGAGTGTCCAAAAACAGTACTATATAAAATTGATGTAATATTATTATTATTATTATTATTATTATTATCTCTGCCAATCAGGCTCAGAATGACCTGAGACTTTCAACATGGCTGCTGCTTGGTTCAAAGGTGTGCAACGTGGGATTTGTTTGGACTGTAATGATACAATCATAAATTATTTAATGAAATTGTTCACCGGGAGCGGAGCCACCACAGTCACGTGTGCGCCACAGCCAATCACTGGAGAGCTGGGACTGATGACATCATCACTGTAAAGTGAGAACTGATGCCCGGCCCAGGCACAGGCTCTGTGTCTGGGTAGCAGAGCTGAGACAGGGGGGCTGGAGGAATGGTGCTTCACGGCCGCCCTGTGGTGTGGAGCTGGAGGAGGGAGGAAGCCGCCTGCCTGTGGACCACAGGCCCGTGCGGAGGACCACAGGGTCAGGCGGACCTTCTCGGGGAGAAGTCCCTCTTGGCACCACGGTGCGGGGCGGCGGGGCACACACACCGCCTCACGGGCAGGCAGAGGAATAAGAACGAGTCTGCACGCCATTGAAATGACCCTCACTAATACTAACCCTCTATTATTATTAGGGGAGAAGGAGAGAGAGGTAAGTCGTGAGATGTTCTGAGAGTCACGTGACAGTCTGTGAAAACTCAACATGGCCGCCCGTTGCCTTGACTAGTTTACCAACTCTGTTTACTTGCACATATTCAAGATGGCGCCAACATGTACCGGCTGCCGTCTGCCCGCTCTGCTGGAACTTTTGTTTGTAGCCGCACTGATTGGTTTTCTGTGCCAAAACATCACTGAGCTGATAGTTTACGACCGTCAGGCACTTATTGATCTTAATCGTTCACATGAGGTACGTCTGGGCTTCAACTCTAAGGATCAAACATCCAGACTTCCTCCTCACTTGGCGTCAGTACCTGACTTCCTGCTGCGCTCACCTGTCCTCCGGAGGAAGCGTGCTAAAAAACGTGGTAAAGGTGGTGGAGTCCTGTTGAGGATAAAAACGTTCTGGAGGTCAAACCCTGGGACTGATCCTGGACGCCAGTTAACATATGGATTACGGTGGATTCAGTCCGTGGCTCCAGTGCGTCTGGTCTCCGGCTTGCGTCACCTGCCACTCGAAGCGCCGCTCCGCAGATGCCGTCACCGGCTTCGGGGTGTGGATCACGGGTGGCTTCGTCCGCGGCGCCGCAGCTCTACACAGGCCGACGAGGAAGTGACTCTACGCCTCGGCTTGCAGAATGCTAAATTACTAGCCAACAAATCTCACCTCCTGAAGGACCTTTTTATGTCCCAAGGATTGGATCTGATGTTCATTACGGAGACATGGCAACGGGAAGATGACTATTCCTATCTATTCCTAGATGAATTCTCTGAGTTTATGTCATCTATTGTTAAACTGTGTATTAATCCTTGGTGATTTTAATTTACATGTTGATAATTCCTCCTGTCCTATGGCAGCTGAGCTGATGTCTCTAATGGACTCTTTTCACTTTGTGCAACATGTGTCAGGTCCAACACACACTAAAGGTCATAGTTTAGATTTGGTCTTTTCTTTTGGTTTAATGATTGACCATCTGGGTATTGAAGACTTACAAATAAGCGATCATTGCTGTATCATATTTAATCTGTCAATCACACTGGTACAGACTACTTCTAATGTGAAAAAGCAGAGACTCATTCTTAATGAAGCAGCAATCAGTGGATTTTCTGCCTCTTTTGATCCAACTACATTTGCTAGTTGTGATGATGTTGACACTTTTATGACAAACTTTAATAGCCATTGTTTGTCTGTTTTGGACACAGTAGCACCAGCTAAAAATACTCCAGGCTCTAATAAGAAACCTTGTCAGTGGATGAATGAAGCTATTTTTAGCTTTAGGAGAAGCTGCTGGAAAGTGGAACGGTTGTAGAAAACCACTAAACTAGAGGTGCACAGACTCTATTTAAAAGAAAAGATAATGGAGTTAAATGAATTAATAAAGCATGCCCGCTCTGCTTATTTCACTAATCTTGCTTTGCAAAATAAGAGAAACCCCAAGGTTTTGTTCAATACTATTGAAAATCTTGTTGCACCCTCACCGTCCCATGTGTCTGTACACACACAGGAGGACTGTAACAATTTTTTAAATTTCTTTGTAAACAAAGTACAAGACATCAGGGCAGACCCTGCACCCCTCTACATCAACGGTGAGTGTGTGGAAAGGGTCCACACCTTCAGATTCCTCGGTGTCCTCATCTCTGCGGACCTCTCCTGGTCAAACAACATCTCTGCGGTTACCAAGAAGGCCCAACAGAGACTACATTTCCTGAGAGTCCTCAGGAAGCACAACCTGGACTCAAAACTGCTGCTGACCTTTTACCGCTCGACCATCGAGAGCCTGCTCACATACTGTATAACTGTATGGTACGGGAGCTGCACTGAGGCAGATAGGAGGAGGCTTCAGAGGGTAATAAAAACGGCTCAAAGGATTGTTGGCTGCCCTCTCCCCTCCCTGACGGACATCTACACCTCACGCTGCCTCAACAGAGCACATAGCATCATCAAGGACAGTTCACACCCTGGTTTCCACATGTTCAACCTGTTGCCCTCTGGTAGGCGCTACAGATGTATCAAAGCTAGAACAAACAGACTCAAGAACAGTTTCTTTCCGAAAGGCATAACCATTCTGAACTCTCATATGCACTAAATCTACAATACCATACACTGTTATGCAATATTATCTAACTGGTGCAATATACTGGGTAATGTGCAATAGTTTCTATGCAATATGCTGGCACAGTATTATGTTAATACTGATATGAGTGTGTGAACTTTTTTTAAATCTATTTATATTGTATTCTTATTATTATTCTTATGTTTGTATTTTTATGGGGAGCTCTATCTCATTACATGTTATGTAATGATAATAAAAGGCTATTCTATTCTATTCTATTCTTCTAGCATCACTCCTCCCTTGGTTAGCTTGTGCAGTGCATCAGCCCCTGTGAGCTCATGGTCCTCCTTCACTCCTGTCAGCCTACAGGATGTTCAGGTTTTAGTAGAAAGATCAAACCCTCATGGAGCTCTGGAGACATTGTTCCTACTTCACAGCTTTTAAACGTTTTTGATGTTGTTGGTCCTTTGGTGGTAAAATTAATAAACCTCTCACTTTTATCTGGCTCTGTCTCCAGCTTTTTTAAACATGTGATAATAAACCTCATTCTTAAAAAACCCAATCTTGATCCAGGGGAGCCTATAAACTACTGACCCATATCTAAGCTTCTCTTCATGTCTAAAATCATGGAGAAAATGGTTGCTAAGCAGCTAACCTCATACATGGAACAGCATGATATTTATGATAAATATTAATCTGGTTTTAGATCAATCCACTGAAACTGATCTTCTGAAAGTTTCTAGTGACGTGATGATGTCACTGACTCTGGTCGTTACACAGTTTTAGTTTGACTTGATCTGATGCTGCCTTTGATACAGTAGATCATAGTATACTGGTTGATCCACTTACATCTGAGATGGTTTTCTGATACTGTTCTCCAATGGTTTACATCTTATATTAATGGAAGAACCTTTAATGTTACTATTAATGATGTAATGTCTAATATGTCCAACCTGTCATGTGGAGTAACCCAGGGCTCTGTTCTGGTTCCTGTTTAGTTTTTATTGTATCTGATGCCTCTTGGTCGTTGATCCATGGTTTTAAAAAATTATCTTATCATTTTTATGCTGATGATATCCAGTTGTACTGTTCCTTTAATGACTCAGCGTTTCACTTTTTATCAGAGTTCTTAGATTGTATATCCTGTATCAAAAACTGGTTGTCATCAAATGATCTCCAGATAAATTCTAATAAAACATAAACTCTGATCATGTGATTAAAAGTCTCTTGGTGATCTGGGCTCATCTGTTAAAACCTTGTGTTTGATCAGTTCATGTCTTTGGAGGGTCACTGTCATCTACTGACTAAAACAGTTTTTATCATCTGACAAATATCTCTAAAGTCAGACATTTATTATTAAAATCAGATCTAGAACTGGTCATACACACATTTATATCATCACACATTAACTATTGTAATTTTAATGTTTTAATAAGTCGACCCTAAACAGACTCCAGATCGTACAGACGCTGCTGTCAGACTTTTAACTGGTGCTTCTAGAACATCCCACATTACCACCATTCTTTCTACTCTGCACTGGTTCTAGTGAAGTTTAGAATAAACTATAAATAGGATTTTAATTTTTATTTATCCTTTAATGTTGCTGTTCTTATGATATTCACTCTTGTTTTATTATTCTATTGTGTTGCACTTGTAAATTTACTACAACTCTGTACAGCACTTTGTGATTTTATCTGCAAAAAGCACTTTATAAATAAACTACTACTACATATTAACACTTCATACAGTTGAATCCACGCCACCAACGAGAGCCGACCACGCACCCTCTCACCAGCCAGAGTGGAGGACCTCGAAGAGTTCCTCCACTCTAACCCCTAGTACGTGATGGACCTAAAGCCGCGAGCACATCAGGTAAGTCTGCTAAACGTCGAAAAAACGATTAATCTACGGATACGTCAGATCTGGAGGCAGAGTCTCACACTGAGGTCCTAAAAAGGGGTGTGGTCGACTTACTGCACCAGGACTTTCAGGAAATGAAGACTAGCCTGGAATTTGCAAACCAACAAATTCAGGATTTACAAAAAGTCACTTTCAAATATCATCCTGTTGCATGAAGGTTTTTGCACGTCCACCTTCAAACACAACCTCATTTAACCAGTCATGACAAAGCTACTGAACCTCTATACATATTGTACTTCATACCGTACTTCATACTGTACTTCATACTGTACTTCATACTGTACTTCATACTGTACTAGTAAATATTAATACCAATATATTCATTGATTAGGAAGCCTAACAAAGTAACTGAAATAGATGAGAAACTAATTAAATGATGTATATTATTTATTAGTTATTCTGTTTCAGAGCTCTTACTGACATGATATCATCCATCCATCATCCATCCATCCATCATCCATCCATCGGTTCTGCTTCTCACCTTGAGGTTGGGGGTCTGCGTCTGATCCACAATGAACCTCATTAAGATGTTGAACTGTTGGTCGAATGGAAATGACTCCCTAAAGTGAGAAAGACAGAGTTTAAACTAGACAAACATCAGTGTGATCAACAACAGGAAGTGGATGTGGACCTGGTGACGTCCAGGGCCTTCTGGACCTTGGCCTGCACTGAGCCCAGCAGGTCCGCTCCCATCTTCTTTAGTAGCTGAGTCAGCAGAACAAAGAGCCAGTCCTGGAGGTCCTCCCTGTGGACCGTGATGAAGTCCACCAGGGTCTCCAGGAACATGCTGAACACCTGGATGGAGAGCAAGGTTCAGAACATCACACAAATCATCTCAGCTGTTGTTCTTATTCTAATATAGACTGTAAACAGGAAGTGTGTGTGGATGGTTTTAAAGGGTCTGATGATGATGATGATGATGATGATGATGATGATGATGATGATGATGATGATGATGATGATGATGATGATGATTTCTACACTTTAAAAAGAAACATTTTATTCATCTTCAGTTTGAAGCTCATACAGTTTGAAGTAAAACAAATATATATTAATTTCATAAATAACAATATTAGATAAATAAATGAATGAAATAATAAATAAATAAATAATATTTGCATAGACTAATTTTTTTAATGTGTCCTTTTCAATTATATATTATTGATATTGTGTTTGTATTGTGAGGTCAGTGTACAGTCCCAGCTCTAATAGATGTAGAAGGTCATACTTACTCTCTGTTGTTTCAGCCACATGAAGCAGACCATGGGATAGAGATATAGATATATAGATATAGATAGAGATATAGAGATATAGAGATAGAGATAGAGATAGAGATAGATATATAGATATAGAGATAGACAGAGACAAGAGACACAGGATTAGTAGCAGAATAGTTGTGTTACTGTGTGTGTGTGTGTGTGTCCGTTACCTTACTATGTGGGTCTGCAAACATCCTGGTAAAGATCTCACAGAGTCTCTTCAGCTCCACTCGGCTGCAGAGAAATCAAAGAGGAGGCGGGGTTAGTGCGTGAGCCATTGATTGGTCCAGTTCCTCTTTAGAAAGTAAAGAAAACATCAGAACCTGGAGCTCAGTCTGATATGGTCTAAAATAACCTTACTTATTTATTTATTTAATCACATCTTTAATGTCCCACAGTAGAATAGAACCAACAACCCTCCTGGTTAAATGCCCACTTCCTGAACCTTTACCTGAATCTACATCTCAAAAATTAGAATATCATGAAAATGTTTGATATTTTTTCCAGTCATTCCAGAAAGTAAAACCCATATATGATATAGAATTATGACATAGAGTAAAATATTTCAAGCCTTTATTTCTTGAAATTTTGATGATTATGGTTTACAGATGATGAAAATCCCAAAATTCAATGTCTCAAAAATTACAAAATTACATAAGATCAATAAAAAAAAATATTTTAAACAAAATATGTTGTTGGTAATCTGGCCAGTAACCCTAACCCTGAATCTATGTCTAATGTCTAGATGAAGGTGAGAAACACCAGACCAGAAGGATGTTATCAAAGCAACCTGGGCTTCCATTAGACCTGAGCAGTACCACAGGTTGATCACCTCCATGCCACGCCCTCATGCCACGCCCTCATGCCACGCCCCATTGATGCAGTTATTCATGCTAAAGGACATCCAACCAAGTATTGAGTGAATAGAAATTAACATATTTTTAGAAGCTTTACATTTTTGTGTAAAATATCCTTTTTTATTGATCTGGTGTAATATTTTAGATTTCTGAGACACTGAATTTTTTCCATTATCTGAAAACCATAATCATAAAAAACTCAAGAAATGAAGGCTTGACATATTTTACTCTGTCATGAGCCGACACACAAACCGTGGCTCAGTGGTACAGTGGGTCGTCCAATAACTGAAGGGTTGGGGGTTTGAATTCTGTTCTATCCAAGTCATTGTTGTTGTGAATGTGAATGTTGGTGGTGGTCTGTAGGCAGCCATGCTACTGTACCACCACTGGTTTCTGTAACTTATTTAAACGCGCTTTGAGTTTCCATGAAAAAAGTGTTTTATGACATTATTATGACATCATGACCATAATGTTATAACCACACACTGATTTAATGAACACACACACACCTCAGTATCCTCTGGCTCTTGAGGAGGTTCTGCAGGCCCAGTAGCCCCTCCTTCCTCTCAGACCAGTTGGAGCTAGCGCAGTGGTTCAGAACCTCCGCTACGTCCTCCGTCTGACGCAGATAGTGAGGAACGCCTCCGTTACGAGAGCTGTAGGAGCGCTCTGAGCACGCGCTGGACGCGTCACTGTTAGCATCATCATCAGAGTACATCCCTGGAGACTCATACCTCCGCTCAGGGCTTCCTCTGTGGAAGAGCCAGGCAAACAGGAAGTCACACACCAAACAGGAAGTCACACACCAAACAGGAAGTCACACACCAAACAGGAAGTCACACACTAAACAGGAAGTCACACACTAAACAGGAAGTCACACACCAAACAGGAAGTCACACACCAAACAGGAAGTCACACACCAAACAGGAAGTTACACAGCAACAGGAAGTCACACAGCAACAGGAAGTCACACAGCAACAGGAAGTCACACAGCAACAGGAAGTCACACAGCAACAAAGCATAAGGAGAAGTGAGGTTCAATACAAGCAGAGATCAGATTACAGATGTTGGAAAGGGGCGGGACCAAAACAGATGAAGAATGTTCAGGGTGTCTTTCACAGAAAAAGAATTTTATCAATTTCTTTTTGAACGTTGTAAAAATTTGTTGGAAGGGTAAAATTTGTGAATTATTTTGAAAGATACTTCTCTGACCTTATTGTTTATGATATATCGAGCTGATATTTTTATAGTTAAGTTTATTTATACATGAGTTCCAATAAGATATGACTAATGATACAACATCTTTTTGAAATAAAGAGCGTTTTCAACAGTTACTGTTGAATGTTGAACAAAAGCAAATTTGACCAATTTCAGTTTTAGTTTAGTAATAATGTTGGTTTCTGTCCTGCTGTACTTTTAAATGACATAATTACAGGGATCACATTTATAACAAAGTTAAAGTCAGTGATAGGAATTATTAAACTATATTTTCAGATAAAATGATGATACGTCATTAATGATCCATGTTTGTAGATCAATGACCAAGAGAAGCATTTGTTTGTGGAATTTAGATCGTTTGGATTATTTCAATATTATAATTACATAATAGAAGAAAGTTTAGAAAAAACACATTTTGGAATAAAATTACAAATGGAAAATGGATTCTTGATTAATTGTTTCAGCCAATTTATTTTGAATGTATTATTTAAGGTGTAAAAGTCTAAAAGTTAAGGCCTTATTGTATGAGGTCATTATTACTGTTTTTCTTAATATAGTGGTTTTTATTTCTCCATATAATTTAAATAGCATCCTGTCAATGTCTGTGGAGACTTTTTTATTGATATCAAGAGATAACGCTGCATATGTGAGACGTCTTCAGATTTAAATTCTACCTCTATATGACAAATCTCTTTGTAGACATTGTTTACATTTTTTTCTGGGCTTTGTCAATAATTCACTTGAAGTTTTGGTTGCATGTGGTTTATTCATTTTTAAAGATTCTTAAATACGTGATAGAGTCTTTTACAGATGAAGGGATGTCACAATGTTTACGATCAAGTAATTTATATTTCTTTAATTTAAAGCAAAGTCCAGATGCAGCAGAGAAACAATTGATCAAATCAATAGACATTAGTATCTGAGGTATGTTTTAAAACAATTTGTATCATCATGAAGCTGAAGATAACGATGATTTTAATAAACTAAGCTTTATAGAGTCTGAGTACAGAGCAGGTTCTATGGAACGTCCATGTTTTAGGAAGAATCCAGGAGAAACACCAGTTATCTGATTGTTCTGATAGCAGCGCTAAAGCTAGAGTCAAAACCACATGAATTTATGTTGAATCGTGTTGAAGGCCTTATAAAAGAATATAAAGCTGCATAATCGGAGCATAAATCTGAATAATATAATTAAATCAAGAACTAATCTGATATTATTTGAGATACAGTATGTCTGTTTCTCATGAAGCTACATGAGCTTCATCAATAATATAGTCTACAATTGTTTTTATTCTTCTAGCAAAAATCAGTGTAAATATTTGATAATAAACCTATAAATAATTCAAGGGAGGTCTGTGTGTGTGTGTGTGTGTGTGTGTGTGTGTGTGTGTGTGTGTGTGTGTGTGTGTGTGTGTGGATGTGTGTCTGTGTGTCTGTGTGTCTGTGTGTGTGTGTGTGTGTGTGTGTGTGTGTGTGTGTGTGTGTGTGTGTGTGTGTGTGTGTGTGTGTGTGTGTAGTAAATATCTCCCTGACGTGGTGTGAGTTGGACGAGTGGTGAATAATAATAATAATAAAACGTGTCTGAGGAGGCGTGTCATCATCATAGGATGTCTGCATAGAGAGTCCTCCTGTTACACTGGATATAAACACAGTGACTGATGCTTCATATCTAATCATTTATATTGATTTTTAATGTAATATTATCACCAGATTCATCTCTACGTCATAAAATATGTCATAAATAAACACTGAAGCGGGACGTGAACCCACGACCCATTGCTTTCAAGAGCAGCGTCACAATTCACTGTGACATCATAACTTCAAAGATGTATGATCTACAGATTTAACTGTATAATAATATAAAACAATAAAAGTGTATTAATTTAAATGATCATCTCCTTTATATTATCTACAGGTTTGTATTCAGTGAACTTTACTACAGACGTCAGTAGATGTTTTAATGTAGATCAACCTCTCAGTGTGTTTCACTAAATGATCTACATCTACAATGTTAGAAAGACAACTAATGTTTGTACAAAGCAAACAAAATAATAAAAAAAATCATAAATCAACACAACATTAGTAATGATGTGAACACGTCTGTGGTGTGTGATGTCACTAATGTGTTTCAGAGAAAAGGGTTAAGGTTATTAAAGTGTTCAGCGTGGGCGGAGCCAGTAGAAAACCAGGGTTTCTTTGATAAAACCTGTCAGTGACAGGTTTAGTTCATGGACAATGTTGCCATGGTAACATACTCAGAGAGATCATACCTCATGTTTAGGAATGAGATACTCAGAGTTTGAACATAACCAGCTTTATGGCATAAACCTCAGAATAACACTACAATGGCAACAACAAACAATAATTAAAACAAAAATATAAAATGAGTAAAAAAAAAAACCCAAAGCATGTCTCATAGAATTAAACCTGGGAAATTTCACACGTTATTTTACTTTGTACCTGCAAATATACCCTTAATAATGCTACAGAGTATGTTATTATTATGCTCGGGCACTGTATGTCATTATTTAATAATGAGATTGGACATGGTATTAGGGTTATAAGGCCTTGGGTCAAGGTGAGGGTCAGGGATTCATTACACACACATTCTAATGTAGTTCTTTAGAGAACGTTTTCTAGAACTCAGAAGTGATCCAGGCCTGGACTCAGGTGTTCAATAGCAATCGATCACTTGAGTTTCTGTTAGAGACCCCAAAAAACAATAAGTAGATTCTTCATTTTATTCTGATTCATAAAGTTTAGTATAAATATCTGAGCAATAATTAGATATTTTAGGGTCATCTGTAATGTCTCCATTCATATTTAAAAACAATCAGCAGTATTTGTCTCCTCCTACTTTTCACTAAAACACCTTAAACATGTCATTCATTAGTTTTGTTGGTCGTTTAATTGTTCACGTTCACTTTGATGTGATTTCTCTTAGTGATCAAAGTTCATAAGCTCTCAAATAATGTTGATAGTTTTAAATTTCAAAAGTTCCCAATTTCTACAAAATGATTTTCAAACAAGGATTTATAGCAAAACAGATGAATTAATGAGTGAACAGTGTCACGTGATTAAAATAGAAGTGTTCAGCTTCCAGAACCAACTCTATGGTTATTATTGGGTGAAATGTGTTTATGGTCTGTTAGAGGAATAGAAAGTCTATGTGTGATAAGCTAGTTTATTACTCCAAATATCAGTTACATCACATTATGCATAAATTGTATCAAGGTTGAGGTCATAGAACAGTTGGCTTGAGGAGAACATCTATCTTGTAGACCATCCAGAGCAATATTAAAATCTCCACCAATCACTATCATTGTGTTTGGATATTTTCAAAGAATTTTCAGACTTTGAGTTAAAAAACATGATTCTATTATCATTGACCTTAATAATCAATATAAAGAAATACCTTCACACTGTAAAACAACTCCACTGAAGGAGTTTTTCTAGATAGCAGGAAAACAAATATCATAACCTCTCTGTGCTTTACTAATATGTATCGTTCTTAACAGAATGTGTCTCTTGCAAAAAAAAATTTTTTTGTTTAAAGTTCTGTCTCAACCCCTGGAATGAAGAGAAAAAACAATGTAACAAAGAAGTATTAAGAACAAGTACTATAAAAGTAGAACGTCTGTAGTATTACAATATAGACAATAATCTCTATCCCTCAGTATTGTAAAGCAATAAATGGTAAATAGACATGATTTATATAGAGCTTTATCACCACTGAAACAGTCTCAAAGCTCTTTACATATCAGCTCATTCACACACACACACACACACACACACACACACACACACCAACACACACACACACACACACACACACACACACACACCAGTGGGACAGGACTGCCATACAAGGCACTAGTCGACCACTGGGAGCAACTTAGGGTTCAGTGTCTTGCCCAAGGACACTTCGACACATAGTCAGGTACTGGATCGAACCCCCAACCTCTCGATCAGAAGACGACCCACTACCACCTGAGCCACGGTAATGAACTGTTAATGAACAAACTCCAACAAATGAAATATTACCAGCTAAAATGACTCATATTAAATACTGTAATCTAATCTCTGCTTGTATTAAACCTCACTTATGTTTTAAACTTGTATTGTTTGGTCATTTTCAATATCCATCTATGAGAAAGAAACAATTCTATATAATTAACCTCATTATACTTTTAGCTAATTGGTACATTCACAAATGTCGTTATACAAAACAGAAACCACTGCTTTTTATTTTGGAAAATGAAGTCAAACAATATGTGAAAAACATCAAACACTCCACGAACATGAAAGCATCAAGACTTTTAATTGATGTTATTTTCAATGTTTTACTCTGAAGCTGTACCTCTGTTTGTCTCCCCCTGGTGGTTGAATTTACACTTTTTGTATTGTACTGTTTTATATGTTTGAAAAAAACAAAAGTTACACAGCAAACAGGAAGTCAGACAGCAAACAGGAAGTCACAAGGCAAACAGGAAGTCACAAGGCAAACAGGAAGTCACAAGACAAACAGGAAGTAGATGCAGCATCAATGAAGAACAATGACTGAAAACAATCAAAAGAAAACAGTCATCGTGCGATGAGAACAAGATGAACTACGGGTGGGGCTGAAGCCATTTCCATGTTCATCTAAATGTTACAAGGTCACACCAAGGTCAGAGAAAAGCAGAAACTACCTTGTTCCTGGAGTCTCCTAAAAGCTGAAATATGAAACAACCAAGAGGGAAAGATGAAAGAAGGAGCAGAGAACAGTTCTACTGCTGAAGCTAAATTAGCACATTTACAACTAGCATGCGCATTAATGCTAACACACACGGGACAGACACATCAAGTCCAACACATGTTTTTAGACTAAGACTCAATGTTAAGATCTTAAAGAAAAGTGACGACACATTAAATATCACCTTTGATCCTCCCTTAGTGTTTACTGTAAAACTATAAATGTTCGCTGACACCAACCTTCTCCACTAGCATCGTACAACAGGTAGGTTTGTGTAGCAACACAAAAAAGTAACACAATTAGCAGATAAGATAACCACAACAATATCACAAATAATGCTAACCTGTCAGAAACAGAATAAATCCCTCTAGTATCAAATGTTTACATTGTAACTGTGGTTCTTTATCAGTAACATATATGTACAGTATGGGGTATGACTCCCTCATATAAGGACATTTCTTCATGCACGGCCACACCACACAGGTTACCAATAAAACACCTGCACAGGCGTGGATTCAGTGATAGTTTTGATCGACACGTACAGTTTAATGGGAACCGCATGAAGACGAGAACCTGCACGTTTTACAGCAACAAACCCACAACAGGCCTGTGTGCAGGTTTAATAAAGCAGTTGGATTCTAATAGCATCATTAGTTTAAAATCCTCCTGTTAACATACAAAGCTCTACATGATCTAGCTCCTGTATATCTATAGAGACCTGTTAGTGTCCTATCGTCCAGGTAGATCACTCTGCTCTCAGTCTGATGGTCTTCTGGAAGTTCCTAAAGTGTCTAGAAGTAGAACAGGAGGCAGAACGTTCAGCTACCAGGCTCCTCCCCTTTAGAACCAGCTCCCAGTCTTACTACAGGAGGCTGCTACTCTCTACCTTTAAAGGTAAACTCTAAACCTACTTATTTACTAAAGCATATACTGTATAATAGCGTTAACATAAACACTAGAGCAGACATGGACTCGTCTATAAACATTTACAGACCTTAGAGTCACTGTTATCTAATCAATAAACAGGAAGAGATTGATCATCTTTATAATAAGTGCTGACTAGGCACTAGGAGTGAGGCCCAAGACCAACACATGATGACCTGATAATAATGTATCATATTTTTCTGCAGTCAGTGTCTTCTCCTCGTCCTTCTCTCTCTGCTCTGTTTCAGGTGAAGCTGATGATGTCACTTCCTGATCTGTGGTTCACGGCTCTAGTCTGGAACACTCTGATGTTCTATCTCTCTATCCTGTTCTGTTGGTCCTTCTGTCCACTAACCACAACCAGTCCACGCAGATGGCTGCCACCTCTGAACCTGGTTTTAACAGAGATTTATTCCTGTTAAAGGAAGTTGTTTCTTCTCACTGTCACTAAATACTTGTTCATGTGGATGAATTTTATATTTTGATAAGAGCATTGAGATGACTTTGTTGTAATTTGCGCTATACAAATAAAGTTGAATTGAATTGTTCTAGCAGTGGCGTAAGTATCGTTCTAGCGGTGCTGTTAGCTTTGTGCTAACATCCATCCCTACAGATGAGGTGAACATACCAAAGCATCAGCGACCGCAGCCTCCACCTCGGTGCCCGTGTTGAGAACCCTCATGGCATTAACCGATGCAGAGATTCTCGCCTGGTGAATCAAACCATAACGATCTGAAGCAGAAAAAGACAAAAACAACAGTTATTAACGAGAATAAAAGGTTATGGGAGGGAAACAACCTGGAGAACTATTCCTAATGTTAAAGCTGATAACGTTACCAAATACAAATAAAGAAAGAAAGCTTTGAGGAGAACCTGCATGCACCACAGCAAGTGAACAATGACACCCTGATAAATGCCTGCTCCCATAATGCACCACAGCAAGTGAACAATGACACCCTGATAAATGCCTGCTCCCATAATGCACCACAGCAAGTGAACAATGACACCCTGATAAATGCCTGCTCCCATAATGCACCACAGCAAGTGAACAATGACACCATGATAAATGCCTGCTCCCATAATGCACCACAGCTAGTGAACAATGACACCCTGATAAATGCCTGCTCCCATAATGCACCACAGCAATGAAAACAATGACACCCTGATAAATGCCTGCTCCCATAATGCACCACAGCAAGTGAACAATGACACCATGATAAATGCCTGCTCCCATAATGCACCACAGCTAGTGAACAATGACACCCTGATAAATGCCTGCTCCCATAATGCACCACAGCTAGTGAACAATGACACCCTGATAAATGCCTGCTCCCATAATGCACCACAGCAAGTGAACAATGACACCCTGATAAATGCCTGCTCCCATAATGCACCACAGCAAGTGAACAATGACACCATGATAAATGCCTGCTCCCATAATGCACCACAGCTAGTGAACAATGACACCCTGATAAATGCCTGCTCCCATAATGCACCACAGCAAGTGAACAATGACACCCTGATAAATGCCTGCTCCCATAATGCACCACAGCTAGTGAACAATGACACCATGATAAATGCCTGCTCCCATAATGCACCACAGCTAGTGAACAATGACACCCTGATAAATGCCTGCTCCCATAATGCACCACAGCAAGTGAACAATGACACCCTGATAAATGCCTGCTCCCATAATGCACCACAGCTAGTGAACAATGACACCATGATAAATGCCTGCTCCCATAATGCACCACAGCTAGTGAACAATGACACCCTGATAAATGCCTGCTCCCATAATGCACCACAGCAAGTGAACAATGACACCATGATAAATGCCTGCTCCCATAATGCACCACAGCTAGTGAACAATGACACCATGATAAATGCCTGCTCCCATAATGCACCACAGCTAGTGAACAATGACACCCTGATAAATGCCTGCTCCCATAATGCACCACAGGGAGAGAACGCAGAAACCTTTGATCATAGAAAGAAAGCAAATCAGGACCCACAAACCACACATTTACAACTGTACAACATCATCACATCATAGAGTAATACAACGACTAAAGCATGAGGTTCAGTCTGTGGAATACACAACACAACAACACAACTACACAACACGATTACACAACACTTCCTTCAGGTACTCCACAAACACAGACTTTCACTCAAAGATGAGTGACGCATGCTGGGAAAACTGACAGCCTCTACGTCACAGGACGCGGGCGGAGCATGCAACTCAGGGATCTGGGTGGGCGGAGCTTGCAGGTCACCTGACTGGCTGTGAGGGTCAGCCGTGGACAGAGCGCTCGTTGAGCGGGAATGACGACGAGAGGCTGGTTAGAAACAGCAGGAGTAGGATTAGACACACACACACACACACACACACACACACAGACACACAGACACACACAACACAGACACACACACACAGACACACACAACCCACACACACACACAGACACACAACACACACACACACACACAACAACACACACACACACCACACACCACATAGTGAGAAGTACACAGACGGTCAGTAGGTATCAGAGGGCGTGACTGGGGGGGCGTGACCAGGCTTTACTCACCTAGAGGAGTGAAGCCACGGGCGGGGCTGGTGTCACGACTGCTCTCCGACTGGTGTCACGACTACAGCCCTGACTCATGCTGGGGCGGGGGATACGACTCCGGGCTGGGGTGGGGGGCACAGGGAACACACACACACACACACACACAGAAACACAGAAACACAGAACAAGAAGAGGTCAGTGTATGAGCTACAGACAGAGCTCACACACACCTTCGTTCTTTGGTTTCTTACGCTTTAAAACAAATCAAACAAATAAACCATGTGGTTATTTTTGTTTTACACAAATTCATTATATGTCCCTTAAAATATGTTTTTATACTTAGTTATATAACAGTGTGTCATCATTAACATGTTAATGTTAATTATAATAATATTAATAATATTATTAATAATATTTATTGATAATAATAATCTGAATAATGTTTATTGATAATAATGATAAGATAATATTAATAATAATAATTATTTATTGATAAAAATAATAATATTAATAACATGCTGTGACACTTTTTTCCATCTGTTACAGAGAAATCAACTGTTTTATTACTTTACTACTGCAATATAGTAAACTAATAGAGTCGTAGTAGTAAAGTAATATAGTAAAGTAATATAGTAGTAGTAGTAAAGTAATAGAGTAAAGTAATAGAGTAGTAAAATGGTAAATGGACATGATTTATATAGAGCTTTATCACCACTGAAACAGTCTCAAAGCTCTTTACATATCAGCTCATTCACCCAATCACTCTCACATTCACACACCAGTGGGACAGGACTGACATGCAAGGCACTAGTCGACCACTGGGAGCAACTTAGGGTTCAGTGTCTTGCCCAAGGACACTTCCACACATAGTCAGGTACTGGGATCGAACCCCCAACCTCTCGATCAGAAGACGACCCTCTACCACCTGAACCACGGTCGCCCAGTAGTAGTAAAGTAATATAGTAAAGTGATATAGTAGTGGTAGTAAAGTAATATAGTAGTAGTAGTAAAGTATAGTAGTAGTAGTAAAGGAATAGTATACGTAGAAAAGTATTACAGTAAAGTAACAGAGTAGTAGTAGTCAAGTAATAGAGTCGTAGTAGTAAAGTAATATAGTAGTAGTAGTAAAGTAATATAATAGTAGTAGTAAAGTAATACAGCAAAGTAATAGAGTAGTAGTAGTAAAGTAATACAGCAAAGTAATAGAGTAGTAGTAGTAAAATAATAGAGTAGTAGTAGTAAAGTAATATAGTAGTAGTAGTAAAATAATACAGTGAAGTAATAGAGTAGTAGTAGTAAAGTAATAGAGTAGTAGTAGTAAAATAATAGAGTAAAGTAATAGAGTAGTAGTAGTAAAGTAATATAATAGTAGTAGTAAAGTATTACAGTAAAGTAACAGAGTAGTAGTAGTAAAATAGTAGAGTAGTAGTAGTAAAGTAATATAGTAGTAGTAGTAAAGTAATATAATAGTAGTAGTAAAGTAATACAGTAAGTAATAGAGTAGTAGTAGTAAAAGTAATAGAGTAGTAATAGTAAAGTAATATAGTAGTATAGTAAAGTATATAATAGTAGTAGTAAAGTAATACAGTAAAGTAATCATAGTAGTAGTATAGAAAAGTATTACAGTAAAGTAACAGAGT